>NC_139590.1:2366555-2431555 GCF_946808225.1 Silurus aristotelis
AAAATAGTGGAGGTGGAGAAATCTGGGTACCTGGGTTCAACAGTGCAAAGTAATGGTGAGTGTGTTAGAGAGGTGAAGAAAATAGTGCAGGGCAGGGTGGAGTGGGTGGAGAAGAGTGGCAGGGGTGATTTTTGATAGGAGGGTAATAGTAAAAGGGAAAGTTTATAGGACTGGTGAGACCTGCTATATTGTATGGTTTAGAGAGAGTGGCATTGAGTAAAAGACAGGAGGTGGAGCTGGAAGTAGCAGATCTGAAGATGTTGAGATTTTCGTTGGGAGTGACGAGGATGGACAGGATTAAAAACGAGTTTATTAGAGGGACCACGCATGTAGGATGTTTTAGAGACCTCCACAACTCCGGGCGGAGGTAGACTATGGTGCCCCCGACAAGGAAGAGTAGATCTCTCCTCGAAGGAAACTCTCAGGGAGGGTACTCGAGGAGAGCTACCAGGTCCGTGAACTATGGTTTGCTAAACCACCTTGGAACCACCAGGAGGAGACGTCCCGGCGAACTCTCTCCAGAACTCTCGGAAGCAGCACGAAAAAGATAAAGCATTTGTTTCCTTTCATGGAACGTTATTGTTTTATGCTGAATGCTGAAATTGTATGCAGAGCACTGAATACTTTTCAAACCTGTACCTGTTGGTGAAAAGAGTTTCCTCACCGGTCAGAAAGGTCAGAAATTCAATTAACGGTTAAAGGTTATTGTCTGAACTCAACAGTTTTTGAGTTTCCCTTATAGTCTTGACTGCATTTTACTGAAGTCAGTAATTCTTCAAACAAGAAGTAAAATAGTTTGGCATCAAATCTGACACGCATCACAAAATAATATTGCAAATATCGTGCAATATTATAATATAAGTGACATTTATTATGTTTTTTTATAGTGAACAAAATATAGACAATGCTGCATCTACATACTTACATACAGACTTAGTAGAAAGAAATGATCATACACATGGATACATTTTACATTTGTAGCACTTTAGTACTACAATGTATTAGCAAATATAACCATCTGTAGCATAATAATAGTAAAGATTTCTTACACAATTTATGAACCACAATAATGAGGGTGGAAACATAAATATTCAATATTTATAAATTCAATAAAGTGAAACAAAGTCTCAGCATCCTGGAACCGTCATTCAGGTTGCGTCCCAATTGTAGTGCTCACTGCTGCTGTTTCCTCATGGTGGAGCACATAAAATGAGGATTTATTTTTTTATCTGAAGGAGCAAAGTTTCTTTCATGTCCAATTTCTACTCATGAGAGTTTCTAAGAATTCATTCTTCTAAAACATTTATTCCATGCAACAGCCCAAAGCATTATTTGTTAGTAAAACCTTTTTAAAATCCACACTGTGTGAAAATAAATTCCACTTCCTCTTATTACTTCCTTCAGATGGGAAAGAAATTTGATAGGAGGGGTGGTAAGATGCTAGGAGATAAAATATTCAGACTCTTAACCACTTCTTTTTTATGTCTGATTTCCAAATGATACAACCATTGCCTGCTGTAAGCTACAAATGCACACCAAGTTGGAGGTGGAGCAACGCATGCTACAAATATTCTGCAGTTGCAACAAAGGTGTGTAGATATTTTTTTAGACCCTCTATATAGAATACATGTAACTGACTGCAAATTAATACAGTTTCAAGTAATCTATGTAGCCAATTTCAATAGAAAATAACGCTATAGAGTGAAATGTGAATCAAGGCTGTAAAAAGACAATATGAAAAAGATTAAGCAAAATGTTAAATGCTAGCATTCAGTTGCAAAGTGCTGTTCATAAGATCAAAACAGGAAAAAAAAACTGATTCTGAAGGTCATAAATAAACCCTAACAATAATAATAATGTAAGAATGGTCAGATTTCTTCATGATCCCAGACCTCGAGAACTGCCATGCAACAAAACAATAAACCTTCTAATCTGAGGAGAGGATCTCTTAGAGAGAAGCTACTATATTTACATAATTTAATAATGATACCATCACATGTTTGGTATCATTTTAAAGGTCTCAGTGTGATTGGAACATGTTCTCAGTCCTATATCAGTAGAACAGAGCAAAAAATAAATAAAAAACTCAAGTTTGGGAAATTCTGTACTGCTGACATAGGGGTTGCCCCTGAGAAGTCACCTTCTGTCCCAAGAAAGGGTTTGTAAAGCTTTTATCGCTTTGAATTTCCGAGTGTTTATGACGGTTTGGATGTTTAAGGAAATTTGGTGAAACACACAGGGAAGCTCTCTGTAGTCAGAACTTCCCACACAGTCTCTTTGTGTCTCTATTCCCAGGTACAGTGACTCTTTAACAATTCTTTTCCAAACTGCATTGCTAAAGTATATTGTTTTATGATGATCACGTTGTGTAACTTACTTCTATTATTAGATTTAAATTTGACATTTGTTTACTGATTATTGCCTGGCAAATAAATGTAAAATTCTTGTTTAACGCTGAAATTTCCTGAAATCATTTATATCTAGTTAATTATGTAGCCTGGTATTACTGCAAATCTGTGACCAGGATAGTACAAACTGAAGGATCATGAACGGATGGAGCATAGAGCACACCGTCTGGGACCTTCTGATTTCTGACGATCACTGACTTAGCAAGTTACTAAGTGGTTAAATACATTATTCTTTCTGCATGAGCAGCATTGAGACTACTTAAAGAATATTAGTTTACCGTTATATCCTCTGACTGAGATACAGACTGGTGAGTTTGTGTCCGTGAGCATGTGTAGTGGCTCTCACTGACTTAGCAAGTTAACGTTATATCCTCTGACTAAGATTCAGACTCGCCAATGTGCCTCCGCGAGCAGGTATCGTTAGCCAAGCACAAGGCTCTAAGCGACTCCGGGTCAATAATGAATGATTATTTGAAAAGACGTAATGTTTAGAATAATCTATTAAAATTAAAAAAGAAATATAACCAATAAGTTGATCAGCTTGAATTTGATGTATTCATGTTAAATCATTAATATAAATTGGAGTCAGATTAAACATTTAAAATTGGATTCATGCAACAAATTGATATCCATTTGAGTAATCTTTTACATCAGCACAAGTAAGACTAACACACAGCATACCTTCCCCCACACCAGTGGATTCCGTCGTTGGCCATTGGGTGGGCACCCTACAAAACCTTAACAATGGATAATTGTCTAATTGTTGTTGGCCTGTTAATATTGGACACTACACTACACAGTTGGTATAAATGTTTGCTTTCTTATAGTTATTGCTTGTCAAATCTTTCTTTGCAAGCATTAACATTAATATAATCATTATCCAAGTCTTTTGAATCCATCTTCCGATGGAAAATGGTTTCTGCATTTTCATAATCACTGTCTGCTTCGCCATTGCTCACGGCACTTCTTTGCTCATCAGCATCAACATTAATGTTGTTATCATCAAGGTCTTCTGAATGCTCCTTCTGCTGTAAAATGATTTCTGCGTTTTCATAATCAGCTTCATTGCCATCTGGCCTCGATCTGTTCTTGGGGATTCTCAAATGTTTTTTTGGCACCTACAAATTGATCAAGACAAAATGCAGAGATTAAAAGGTCATTTTTCTATATTAAGATATATTTTTATGCGAGTCAGCAATTTTAACTGGGTTTAAGCAAGTGATGTGTAATGTGTAAATGATTTTATTCATTATTGAAAATTCTGCAACACAATTTGATTCTAGTGTTCCTGTTTGTTCCTTACTTTTATTGAAGCATTTATAATCAGCTGTTTCCTAATTTTTTGACTCTCTTTAAAAGACAATCACAGCTTATTTCCTGGTCATATAACCAGGAAACAGAAAAGCTTTTCTCTGCAAACTCATCTGGCATGAAGTGATAAAGATATAGTTTTTTCCCAGCTAAAACTGTTGACTCCTTCCAGAGGTAATAAAGAAAACTAAGGAAACATGACCTCACAGAGACTTTCACCTTGTCACCAATAAACATATTTAAAAAAAAATATTTATGTGGAGCAGCTGCACTACTGTCAGAACTGCTGTTTAAGAAAATGGATCAGATTTTAGAAAGCAGTAGTGCCGATTATAAAACAAAATGATATTAATGAAACTTTATAACTCACGCCGATTCTTGTTTTTATTAAACTGAACCTTTTTTCCTTTTTGCTTCTTAATAACACAAATGATGACTTGAACTAAGATGAGAAGCAGTCCTGCTGTCACTCCAATGCCGATGTAGAGAGCCAAAGATGCTGAAAGAGAAATTATCATTATCATCATAACCCTTATTTAAAAAAAAAAACCTGCAAAATAAAGGATGGCAGAACTAGTTTATTTTTCTCTACCTTTCACAGTAATGATCAGGAGCTCACTGGAAGTGGAGGTGAAGGTACGTGAAGACACGTTCACTTTATAAGTACAGCTGTAGTTTCCCTGATCGACAAAATCTGCCTCAGGAAACTTGAAGAAGGCTTCAACAGTGGAAGAGTGTTTCACAGCTAATTGAGATTAAAATTTTGATTGAGACTTAAAATGGAAGGAACCTCCTGTATACTGAGATTTAATGGAGCAGATAATGGAGAAGCTGTACCCCCTTGTCACCTCTGGTCCATCAGATCCCCAGTGGAACGAACCGCTCACAGCACTGAAGGAAATACTGGGCTGCTCCAGGTTTACTACAAAACAACAAAAAGGGTCAAATGTTGTCTGTTACCTGCAAAAAACTCAACGTCCACTTGTGGAAATAGAGGTGAAAAGTTACTCAGGTCTGTTCAAGGTACACACTCCATCAGCAGTAAAAAGGAAAAGATTGGATGTATGAATTTTGCAGTTGTGTGACAAGCTGTTTATATTGTTGTTTATATTAAATTAAATAGAGATAAATTAGACACAATGATGTGGAAGTGGGGGGTGGTCAAGTGTTAGCTGTTAGCTAGTTCCTGGGGCTCGCAAATGGACCTCGCAGATGGCTTTGAGACGGGCCTGTATTTATGCTATGAATTACCTGTGTAATCTATCCAATTGAAAGCGTGGTGTCACCGGCGGTGTGACGTCACGACCAGGAAGCTATAAAAAGTGCATGGCATACAAGCTTCTGTTTGTTCATAAAGCTAAGCCTTTGTGTGGCTTGTCTGGGAGTGGAGCATGCAAAGTCGATTCTCAAGGGAGCTGACCTTACACATTTTGCTCACATTACAAATAGTTACGCTAGTTCCTGGGGCTCGCTAATGGACCTTGCAGATGGCTTTTTATCTGTATTCTGACCGCCTCTCTAGTCCCAACGCAGTGCTATACTTTAACGTGATGGGACTGAAAGAATGCAACTATGGGTCGATGCCCCGGGTTGAAGAGACACTGGCCAGCTATCTCTCCCCAGGGGTTGCATCATCCATTAAGACCCCAACATTGCCCACCAAGCCCCTACATAACACGTCGGCGCTGGTAGGTAAGGCTTAAGGCAATTACTGGGCAGAGACCCACTAGTGACGCTTTTTATTTATTTATAAAAAATACTCTACCAAAAAATATTTTTTATCAGTAAACATTTGTTTTCTTTATGCGCCAAGTCTCAAATCAAATGCCAAATCCACCATGATTCACATAATTAACCTTCTGGGTGGCATTTTGTGGGTTTTTATCCTCATTAAGGAGAAACGAACTCAAGTTGTTTTGATCGTACAGATAAGAACAATACATCATTCGAATCTGTAAAATGTCTACTTTTATTTGTATACACTTATATTAACAACAAAACGCTGTGCTTTTGTAAAATGAAGTAAACAGACAGGAGGCGCTCTCTGCCATGTCATCTCACTTCACAAACACATAAATAAAACAACCTGAATATCAGTGAATATTTGACTCACATACATAATAAATATATGTATAGAAAGCTCGAAATGTATTTCACATAAACCACATTAACATCGAATAAAAATATTCTCTGATTATGTAATCAGTATGAATATGACTTGAAGAGGTGCAGTTTCTCTGGTATCACCTCATTTACTGTCCGTGTGGAAACATAGCAAAGGTTCCGTTTGGTGCCCTGATGATTATCATAATTTAAACCACCATTATTACTTTAAAACATTTACAAGAATTTGTTGTCTTAATGCTCAATGTTGAGTTTGGTTTCACTAATAATAAACATACATTAGTATAAAGCATCCATATTTCTCTTTATGTCCATGTTGCTTAGAGTATTAAAAACATTAAGTATTATTATAAGGTACATTTAAAACAGATATAAATGTGCGATTAAGTTGCGATTAAATATTTGAATCGAATGATAGCCCTAATATTAATATGAGGTGAGGTTCAGTTACCAGCGTGACACTGAACCAGGTAGTAAAAATGACTACTTTTTACTGAAGAACATTTTCATTATTAGAATTTCATTACTTTCTCTTGAGTAAAAAAAGTATAATCAGTACTTCAACTTTTACCTGAGTAATTAAAAAAAAATGAGGATCTGCACTTCTACTTAAGTAAAGGGTGTGTACTTTTGCCACCTCTGGTCTTATTTAATTTGTATTGTACTGTATACTTTTGTCTATAAGCTAAAAGCATAGTGTTCTTATTTATGTCTGTTCTTTTATGTCACCAACAGCTGGAACCAAATTCCTTGTGTGTGTGAACACACTTTGCCTATAAAGCTGATTTTGATATTAGGTGAGTGAAATTACAATATTTGAGCTTCCACTTGGCTCATGTGTAAAAGTAACTGTCTCCATCATTAATACACCAGTAATTGTGGTCTGAGATCCAAGCTCAAAAAGGGGGGTGTGGCAGATCCTGAAGCTGGCTGGTTATTATCAGATGTTTGGACCTACATTTTTTAAACAGCACTAGCGTGTGTTGGGTAGGATTTGTTCTATTGTATAGAGTAGTGCAAGCAGTGGTGGGCTGACAGGACCAGCAAGGCCGTCTCTGCTGGCCTAAACACTATCAGAAGCACTGACCTTCATTTACAACCTAAATTATAATATTTGTTTCATGAAATTGTATTCATTTATTCTCTACAGTTTATTCTCTTTGTTTAGTAGCGTTTCTTTCGGCTCCACTGCTTCCAGTAAGTGTATGTGGATGTTAGATTTTTTTGTCCAAACAGATTTCAGCCTCTATGTGCTGCCATGTCAATCTAATCTGCACAGGGCCTTCAGAATCAGTAGTGCTGGCCAATGTACCTAAGACTATATTAGCAATGGGTCATTTTCTTTGACCAATCAGATTTCACATTCGCCTCACAGGATTGTATACAGAATAGCGTCAGCATTTTGTTCGTTCTCTAATTGGTTGTTCAGAGGGTAACTGTTACAGTCAAGTTCGACTAGAAAAACACGTCTGTATCGCTCAGCACACATTAATACATCTGAGTTAGACTTTTTTATGTTCACAATGATGTTTGATTGATTTAGTCTTGGGCATTCTTGAAAATTCATTTTCAATAAAAACTAGACATTGGCCAATCCAGAAGCTAGCTAGCTTGTTTAAGCCTGGCAAATGGTTTGTTTGCCACTTCCAGACCAGTGCCTACAAGCGGTACCACTGGCTTACAGCCTCTGAGGAGCATTGCAAATTTAGCTTTAGTAAAAATGGTATTCACCCTCCATATGCAAATCACAGTACATCAATTTACATCAGCCAGAAGATCACAGTAAAAAAGACCAAGTAGAGCACCATTAAAAGGAGGATTATTTTTTTGCCTTCAATTCTATCTGATGTTAAGCTCTTTTTACTTTCCGCTTTGATCAGGTTTTTTGGAGGTGCTGAAATGACATTCTAAATCAGGGGTTTTCAACTGGTTCTGTGCCAGGGACCACCATTCTGACGAACAAGTAATCTGCGGCCCACTATTGTGTGTGTGTGTGGGGGGGGGGGGGTAACTCCTTACCTGTTAGTGGGATTTCTGGGCGTGGTGACTTCCACACAGTCTGTCCATTCGTGGTGATATAGTGGTACATAGTGACAGCCTCATATCATTTTCTGTTTGGTTCTAGCCTTGCCCTGTACTTGTTCTTTAGATATGCCATTGTGGAAAAACCGCTCTCACAAAGGTATGTAGTTGGAAAGGGTAAAAGACACCTCAATGCTTTTACTGTAAGCTCTGAAAATTCTGTCTGGCAACTTATCCAGAACTTCATAAGGGGTTGTGTATCATACATATGCCTCCTGACAGAGTCTGTGGACATCTCTATGAGCTGATCCTCTTCTACAGTAGTTAAGCTTGACCCTGCTGCTGCATCATCATTGAATGGGAGCAGGATCCATTTGCTGTCACAGCACCACTCATCAGAATCATTGAAGTACTTTTGCAAACCAAAAGCTTCCTCAAATGCTCACACACAATGTCTTTAATGTCAGTGCTGTCAGAATATTCCTCAACTGAAGGGAACATAGCCATGTTACCACTCTCCACTCGTTCTATCCATCTTGACATTTTTTTAACAAACGCCTCTAGTTTTTCGTAGAGCTGCAGGACGTTTGAATCTCTCCCTTGCATTGAAGTGTTTAACTTGTTAAGCTCTGCAAAAACATTGGTGAGATACGCCAGCTTAGTTAACCAGTGGCTGTCGTTGAACATGTAAGCCAGTTCAGTGCACTCCTTCTCGCACAAGAAAGTATAGATAGCGTCACGTAATTCAAAAACACAGGCGAACATCTCTAAATCTTTGGCGGCCAGAACTTCTCTATGAATCATGCAATGTGTCCAAATTATCGCCGGTTATACTTTCTTTACGTGCCCAATCAATCCAGTCTGGCTGCCACTCATAGCTCTGGCACCATCGCTACATAGCGCCACACACTTCTATAATATTGTGTTAATATTGTGTTCTTTGAAAAAGTCATCAATGGCTGAAAAGATCTCGGCACCTGTAGTTCGCCCTGTCAGCGGTTTGCAAAAGAGAAATTCCTCGCACATTTCACCATTATCCTCATATCGCACAAATGCCAAAAGTTGCGCGTCATTTGATATATCTGTCGTCTTGTCTAATTGAATGGAAAATCCTTGAATTGATCGAAGTTTCTCTATCAACTGCTCTTTCACATCATTTGCCATTTCCTCAATTCGACGTCCAACTGTGCTATCTGACAAAGGAATAGTTTTACATTTATTGACATATTCTTCGTTCATCATGGTTTTACACATGTCTATAGCTGCTGGTAAAATCAGCTGCTCTGCAATTGTATGTGGCTTTTTACATTGTGCAACTCCAAGAGCCACCAGATATGAGGCTTTCTGTGCATTTTCACTGACTTTTGCACTCTTTCTCATGAGCGTCTGCTGTCCTTTAAAATCATGCAACATCTGTTGCATATACTCAATAGGCTTGGCCTTCAAGAAGCTGTGATGTGTCTCTATATGACGAGAAAGTTTCGACGGTTTCATCGTTTCATTTGAAAGCACCGTTGAACATACGAAACACAGTGGTACCTCCTCTCCGGTTTTGTCAGTCGTTACTGTAAATCCATATTTAGCATAATCTTCACTGTATTTTCTTTTTCGTTTCCTGCTACCTTTACCTGTTTCCTTCGAAGTTGTAGCTTTGTCTGCAAAGCATGCAGCAGAAGCCTGTCCATCTGTCCTGACATCTGTCACTTTCCTCACTAAAAAGCGATCCATGCTGGTGCTGACTAGTAAACTTTATCTTAGTTAGAAACGTTAGCTAACAGCTCCACTCCAAATTTCAATTCACCAAAACTATTAAGCGTCTATTTAATAAAACCTGAATAATGTGTTTTCTTAACTCCAAGATGCTGGTCTATTTCGCGAATGTGTACGTATATGATGCAAAACACAACGTTAGCAAAGCATAGGTCTGATAGGTGCAAAGCTAGCCTATCCTGTGTCAGTTTGAATATTTTAGATATTTTCATTAAATTCAGTTTTCCCACTGATGTGCAAATATTTTGGAAATGTAAATTGGAAAAATAAATTATAGGAAAAAAGTGATTTTAATAGTGAAATTATGTAGGCTGTCAAGGACCACATGCAATGCCGCCGCGGACCACCAGGGGGCCGCAAACCACCGGTTGAAAACCCCTGGTCGAAATAAATGCTATTTCAGAGCTAAGGTCATGTTCTGTCTGTACCCCAAGGTCTCCTCCACATCCGTTACATGCTGGCGTTCTACACAAGAAGAGTAATTAATTTTCTTCTTTAAAAATCAAAGAAAGATTGGTGTGGTATCAGAGAAAAAAGAAAAGAAAAAAGAATCTATACATATGTGCTGGTTTTGGATAAGTGGCTCAGGGTACTCTAAATCCCAGTGTACCATCATTGATTAAAATGTATTTTTTTTATAATAGTAACAGCAAATTAATGAACGAGTTTGTGTATTAGTGTCTTAATAAAACCATTCAATTAATGCTCTATGATTCTTAAATGAATGGTTCTTAATGCAAGCAAGCAAACAAATCCGAATCGACAGACAAAATCCAAGCATAAAATAAGGTTGGACAATTGACAAACAACAATAGGGTAAAAAGTGAAAGAAAATAATATAGAACAACAAAAAAAATGTAAAACATGTAAGAATGAACAGAAACAGCTCACTGACTGACAGTAAACTGCACACATTATTTTACAGATGACATCATGGAAACAAATATATTGAGATATTTATAGAATTAATCAAACATGAAAGTGGGAATGAATAGAGCTGTAAATGAACAGACATGAGCACAGGGACCAATGATGAGATTGGGGTAGAGTCATAACACAAACAAAAACATTTAAAAAAAGAGTACATTTGTGGCATTATCCAGAACAACTTACAACATTCAGAGAAACATTCATACAACTGAGAGGTTATGGGATTAAGGGCCTTGCTCAGGGGCCCAGCAGTGGTAGCTTGGTGTGGCTGGGATTTGATCTCATGACCTTTGGATCCAAAGCCCAAAGCCTTAACCACTAAGCTACTATAACAATGAAATGTATTGTTACCAAGCTGGTTTGCTTATCACAACCTGCTATGTCACTGTCGGTATAAGGGATTATAATCTCTGACACTTTGTAAATAATAGATTAGTGTCAATTATTTGGACAGCAGATGAATAAAATAATCACATGATTAGTTTAAATCCTGTCTGCACTTACCCACAGTAATGTTAATGGAGTTGCTCCTGGATGAAGTGGAGGATGTTTCCCTGTATGTGTAATCACAGGTGTACTCGCCCTGATGTGAAGCTTCTACAGTCAGAGTAAATGTTGTTGTAGACTCTGCAGTTTGCTTCTTTATTGATGTGCCAGTTTTATATAAACTGAAGTCTACAGAGATGACTGTTGTGTTGGGTGTGGAACATCTGAACTGAAGGACTTCTCCAGGTAAGACCAGAGAGTTTAGGGAGATCCGAGTCAATGTAGGAGCCTGCATGTCTAATCATATAGAAAAATATTGAATTTACTTACTATATATACTTAAAAGGGGTATTAGAATAAATAAAATAATAACTTACTTGAGCACACGACTCCAGCATCTTCATGGTGTCCACAGTTCTCTACTTCAAATCCTCTGTGTGAGCACTGATCTATGTAGCTCTCAGTTCCAGTACACTGAACATCATCCAGCCAGGTTGGTTCAGTTCCCTGACCAAAGTGAGCATTACGAGGAGCGCTGACGGCTTTACCACATCCAAGCTGCCTACACACCACCTCTGCATCCTTTAAGTCCCAGTAATGATCACACACTGTTCCCCACTGGGCTTTGTGCTGGATCTCCACTCGACCACAACAGTTACTCGGACCATTCACCAGCCGGATCTGATTATGGCCTGATTTATTATATTAGAAAGGGGATTATTAATGACTGCTTTATGTGTCTTTCAGTTTGTTAATGAGCCATAAAGAGTAATAATTTTACAAAAATGCAAATCAGTTGTGGACACTTTAAATAGCTTATTTGTTACTGAGTATTTGTACTTACTTACAGTAAGAATATTGTATTTGTTCTGGCTAGTAAACAACAAATTTGAATATCTAAAATCTATTCTTTAAAATCTGTATTGTTTTATAATCATTTCCTATAATAAAAATCATCTGGTCCTTATCACGTCTTAGAATCGGGTAAATAAAACCTCAGATGTGGTCGTGTCTTGTTTAGAATTGCCTTTTATTTTTTTGCAACTGAAGTGCTGTAATTCACACTTTTATTCTTAGTGTATTGTGAGGCCACTTTATCTGGTAACATTTTTACTTTTTCATGGAAAATAATCAGTTGAAATATTCTAATAAATCAGCATGGGATTAATTCTATTTGATTTTAATTAGACTTTTAGACACCCCTGAGGCACAGAGTTAATCAAATGAATTGAAATAAAAAAATACACTTACCAGCCGACAGTGACACACTAAGAACACTGACTATAGAGAGAAAATAAAGAAGGTGTAAAACAGGGATGTGCAAACTCAACAGAAGTAACAGAAATAGAACACATAGACCCAATACAAAATGTGTCAAACGCAGCCACTTATATTAATAGAAAACAATCAGGTTACGCTACTTATATATTAAGATAATTCATTATTTAAGCAATTCATTAATTAACAACTGTTGTTGTTCATGCATTGTCTGTATATTTTTGCACATTTTCAATCTTTTTAAAAGATTTATTCATCATAAACATATTTTGCAATTCAAATAAATTTATTAAAGTTGTTTACAGTTGTTTTTTTATTCAAATAGATTTTTTTAATTTTATACATTTGTCTTTTTCCTCTCTCTGGTGGACAATTAAACATTTATATGAACTCCAGCTTTAATTTTAATAGAACTAATGTGACAATTATAATATTTTTAAAATTAAATATTTTATCTTATGTTTTTTTTCCCAATGTTTATTTTTTAACAAAATTTTTTGGTGATTTAACATTGATCAGCGGACCCCCTGCAGTTCTGCAACTGACTGTCTGGATTCTGATTGGTCACAATGTTCTAATTCCAGCTCTGATGGTAATGCAGCTGCAAATTCAATTCAATTAATTTTTATTTGTGGAGCGCCTTTAACAATGAACATTGTCTCCAAGCAGCTTAATGTGGTATATTCACAGGTTATATTAACACTTTTTTTTTACTGTCTTTATTATTTATATCATAACATATATTTGACAAAATCTGAAGCTTATAAGAAATATACACCTTTACCTTCCTTGGTGAAAAATTTTCAGTTTTAGGGTTGTTTTTTTTATTTTTTTGGTTAAAATTGATTGAGATGTGTATCACGAGACATATATATCATGTGACTGGACGTGTATCATATTCTCACCTCTTTCTGCAGGTGAAAAGAAGACCAGATTTGACAGAAAAATTATTTTAACAACGATTAAAGGTTACTGTTTAACAGTTTATGATTTTCTCCCCAGTTCTGAATATTTCTTACTGCAATTTTTCAATCAAAAAGTAAATCAGTTTCGGTATTTAAAATAAAATAAGGTTAAATTATTTACCAATGAGTCATGTTATTTTTTTTACTGAATTGGAAATAATTATAAATACAGACATGCTCTATATTCCTACAGTATAGCGAGACATTGCAGGTAGAAATGATTTACTTCCACTTCCATATTCCACATTTTTAGACAAACTACATTTGTGATACTTCTCTTATGCTGTAGCATTAAAACTATTAAATTATGTCTGAATTTATGACATAATAGAAAGATATTTCTTTACAATCTTCAGAAATCATAGCTAAAGAAAAAAACCCTGAAATGCCATCGTTTTCAACCATTTAACTATTTTACTCCAAATCAGTTTTCTATTAAACTTTTCTACCCTCTGAGTTTCAGAAGATTTTAAAATGTATTTCTTTTTATTTAAACAGATATTCAACAGTTCCAAAAATTATCATTATTGTTTTGGAAGTATGTAAGATTGTTTTTATTATTATTATTTTATTTATTGAGATGGAGACTATCTTCCCAAAAAAAGTCCAAAAACTAGTAAGAAATACTCTTTTATCATACCAGCAAACGTTTGGCAAGGATTCACTGTGATATGTTTTAAAAAATAACCTTTCATTGTCTTACCTTAACCTGTGTGTTCTCTACACAAATAAGTGTGGAAATAAAATATTTACATTAGAAACTAGAAAAATGTATTAAGAAAAAATTTTAAATTTACCAAACATCAAAGTGAAATGAAGTCTCGGCATCCTGCTGGTTGAGAAGTTGTTCAGTTGGTGCTTGTTTCAGTATCACTGCTGCTGTTTTCTCACAGAGAAGCTAATGAGGTTATGAAGATAGTTTTTCCTGTGTATCTGAAGAGGTGGAGTCTTTGGTTTTTGGTTTTTGGTCTGCTTATGATAGATGATAAGTTTAAGACTGGTTTTGCTGCAACAGCTCAAAGCACCACTCGATAGTGAAACCCTTTCAAGACCCCAGCGTGTGAAAAATCATTACTTCTTCTTTTAAACTTCTCTTAGACATGACAAAAAAAAAGAAAGAAAAAAAGCTGGTTTCTAGTATGATATCTGGTCATTGCAAGAAAAGCTTCTCTGGAACTGTACTAGAGGGACTTTTTTGCTTTCATTATGGTACTTTTCCAATATATTTTCTCTCCACCCTCCAGTGCAAAGCAGTGGTCTTGAGATGGTTGGTTGATGCACAATTTCACCAGCCTCCCTTTTTTTTGTTTGGGTTTGAGGGGAGGGCTTTTTTCTGGCAACGCTGTGTAACACTTAGATTTCAAATGTTGCATAAAAAAGATTAAGAGACCACAGAGACTCGCTACATTTCAGTGAGCCAGGTGTATCATAGATGTTGGATGTCACACATCCGCACCAAGACTTCTACTAATACATATAAAAACTACTTACAGGGTGTAAGAATTACAGACTGCCTCAACCCAGATTCCACCCTACGCTATATCAAAATAAGCTCAACCGCAAAACGGCTTACATTTCACAAAAGTAGTTATGTAGAATTTCAGTTGTATCAATCAGAATCATAGACATAATTAAATCAGTCTGGGAGAAGCAGCAAGCCCCAAGGACTATCTCTAACCAAAAGGTATCTGAGACCATGATTATCATTCACACAATACCCCTTCCTGACCTGCTGGGGGGCCGGCACCAGCAAAGGTGCGAATACTGGTGATTACCACCTGCTGACCTCCGCCCCCGAGAATGGTCTTCCCCAGCCTTTTGTTTCCTCACGCAGGTCCTATATCTAATTTACATTTAAAGGAAACTTCGGTCTATACTTCAAAGGGAAGAACAATATAAAATATCTGGGCAGAGTTTGCTCTGGGTTCTTTCTGACTTCGAGGAATCCAAAGTGCTTCGTGTATTTTGTCACTGCTACGCTGTTATAAACTTCTTCATTACGCTCTTCGTTGTCCTCATCATTTTTTTCTTACAAGGGGAAACACAAAATGAGTCAAACAGTTTATAGAAAACAACAAGAGCACAACAAGAGCAGAACCCAGGGGGATATACAGTCTTTAAGTGCAGTAGAAACACTGTCCAGTTGTCTACCACCACTTAAGAAAAACCCCTTAGCTGGATATGGGATGAACAATGGCAGCCAAATGACGATGAGCCCTTTTGGTCCCAGTCTTATTTGTCCTTGTGCTAATCCTCTCTCACAAGGAACCCTATAAAACAAACACACAACAAACATATTTGGTGCAAACCCCCCTCCAAAGCATATTTACAAATGGTACATACATACAAAGATACAGCAGGTGCTTACTCACATTTCAGTATAAGAAAAATTGTTCCTCAAAATGGGGTACTGGCAAAGGACAGTGAATGAGAAGAAGTCTTCCCATGTGCTTGGCACACTAGTTCCTGCCTGATACCCCTTCTACACTCCCTTTTGAGCATATTAGTCCCTCGGACGTTTGAGCTTCCCCTAATGATAGGACTATACTAGACTATACCTAATGATAAGACAAACTATAGCATGTAAAAAAAAGACTATTGGAACTGATAAAAGAGTAAAACTGCGGTGGTTTGTTGCAGCTTCCTTTCCATAGTATCGATCCAAATGAGCTTACTGGAAAATCCTTTTTTTTACCTTTTCTCATTTTTCTCTAAATTATGTAAAATATATTTGATTCAGCAGGTGGAAGCCAATAGTAAGTGTGTCCTCATTATGGCAGTTTCACCAGGCAGTGGTTGGATACTTGTAAAAGCAAAATATTTTCTTTTCTTTTTTCTTTTTTTTCCCTTTTTTCTTTGTTAGCTGATGACTGATTTAAGTTTCTTTCTTTCTTTTTTTTTTTTTTTTATAAAATATCAAATAGAATGAAATTGTAATGTACCATTTGTACCACCAGTATTACAGTTTGTCAGGTAACTGAAAACTTTAGCAAAACACAATATAGCTGTAAAGCTGCTCATGACCAGTGTTGTGCTGGTTACTAAAAAATACCTCATTTAAAAAGTAACTCAGTTACTTTGTTGATTATTTACACCAAAAATTAATGCGTTACTGTTAAAAGTAACTTTTTAGTTACTTTTTTAAAGAACCTTCTTTAATGTTCCCATTAATGCCCTTTTATGCGTTACGGTCTACAAACACAAAACTGACTTAAACACAAAGTCATTTTTAAACTCTATTTTATTAAAGTCAGACCAACACACACTGAATATATCACAAGGATTTCTGAAATAAACAACGAAACAAGCAGAATAATATATTCACAATCAAAAACTGGCTTCTGCTGTTGTGTTGAGCTCTTAAACATGTTCCTTTCACAGCTGAAGTATGAAAACTATCAACAATGTAGAACAGAACACCGGGTTAGTGTCGAGCTTCTAGCTTCTAGCTTCGTCGAGGCGTGGAGTTTCTGGAGCAGCTTCAACAGATTGGAGTTGCAGTTTATTGCAGTAGATACGAGCTTCGAACCAGAAAGACACAGCTTACATTTGACTAAAAAGTTTTTGTCTTTATACTCAACTAAAGTGAAATAATGAGCATATTTCCACTTAGAGAAACTCGTCTCGCTCTCGCCTCGACTCGCCATTACTGCCGCACAGACCTGAATATACAGAGACACGCCCACAGCGCGTCTTCTTCGTGTATACAGAGGTTCATCCACCAATCCTACAATGCATCACTGCTGTAAACAGGTCAGACTGTAGTCTACACTTCAGCTTAAAATTCATTCATTTAAAAAAGTAACGGTAATGCACCATACGGTAACGGAGTTACTTTATTTAAAAAGTAACACGTTACAGTATTAGTTACTGTCAAAAGTAACTGCGTTAGTAATGCGTTACTGCCCAACACTGCTCATGACAATGTTCATTCCTAAATGTCACTAATGGATATTGTTGCTTATAATCAGAAAATCAACAGCAATGCTTTATACCAGGGGTCTACAACCTTTGTGAACAAAAGAGCCACTTTGCCCCCTCTGCAACCAAATAATATTTGTCAGGAGCTGCAAAACATATTTTACCTTTAAATGAATATAACACAATTAGTTGTTTGATAAAGATGTAAGGTAGTTGCCTAGTTGCGCCACTAGGTGGCACTAGTGTGATCTCTATTTTATTTGGATGTTAGCAATTTATACGCTTTAAACCTGCCAAGACGTGTGAGTGTTACCTAGCAATGGAAGAGTGGTGTATTGGAATTAAAGCTCTGACATTTTAAAGAACAAATCTTTCATATATTCTCCGTCTGTGAACGACTTTATTATGTCTTGAGTTGCCACAAAACTAGAAACTGTTGTTGAGTTTGGAGACTTTATTCACTGTCTTTCTGCAGAAGTTCTGAATTGGGTCTTTTCTGCTCATCTTCAGATTGGAACTTCTCAGCAAATGCTGTGTGCTTTATTTAGAAACGTCGTTCAATGTATTTTTATTGGTTGTTTGACAATTTATCACCACAAAACCAACATGACAGCAATCATGCTATGTGGGCAGTGGGAACGTTTTTTTTTTTTTTTTTTTATCAATGTTTTTATCTAAGATTTTTCTTTATAATTAGATTGTGGTCTGGACCTCAATATCACTGGTCAAGGTTTGGTTAGTAGTCAGTTAGTATGGTATGGTTTGATTGACAAAATATGAAAACATTATTATTATCAGTCACATCTGTTACCTCTAATGGCAAGAAAAGGGTCGTTACCTTGGAAACACTGTTCACTGTGTAGCAAAAATAAATAAATTTATATATATATATATATATATATATATATATATATATATATATATATATATATATATATATATATATATATATATATATATTTTTTTTTTTTTTTTTTTTTTTTTTTTTTTTTTAATTACGTCATTTTGTCAAGGCTGCAGGGAGCCACAGGAGGGGGCTAAAGAGCCAAACCCCACTCTAGACGGACAAGTGAAGCTAGTACATGTGATCAAAAAACACAATTAATTGTGTTTAAGATTGAATGTTTAGTTTCAACTCCAAACCAATACTAAAAACAAAAATGAGTACATGACTGAAGTAAAGTTTTGCATGTCACTTTTAAACTTCTTACACTAAAATCGTCACACTATATCTACATGCTGAAGTGTGAAACAGCCAGCAGAAGTTGTTACTATTAGTGTTTCTATGACTGAACAATGTCGTTCATTGTTTAAATTATTCTGAAAATGAGGTCACAGCAAGGTCAAATGTCTGGAAAGATTAGCCTTTTTGTCAATGGAGACATTTTAGTAGACATCAACAGCATCAAATATCTGCCTTTCTTTATGATCAAGTCTTTGTTTATTTAGCAACAGCACTTAGCAAACTGTATACACTGAACATACGTCACATAATAAGTCCATGTGAGCAGAGAAGCAAATGCAGAACTTTATTATAAAACATATAATAAAGGGTCTATACTGTAATCCCCCCGGTTTGAATCTCGTGCCCCCGGTTTATCACGGAATTGCATTTGCCACATAACTAATTAGTTTGGCTGATTTTCCCGGTGACCAAAACACTTAAACCAATAATATAATCATTAATTATAAAATAAAGTAAAATGTTAATACAATACAGTACAGTTAGAATAAAACTGAGATTAAATAATGTGAATATTTAGCAAAAAACAAACACGAAATTGGAAATTGTGTACAAAGGGCGCCCTCTGGTGGTCTAGTGTCATATTCACTGTATCCGTGACAAACTGTAATACTTTGTTGTTGTTATTGTATTTTTTTGTAACAAGTTTAGGTTTAGCTTGTTGTGTCAGGATAATCTGTAGCACAGAATTATGACTCATGTATTAACTATAACTAAAAACTACTGTTTGTTTTCTATACCTGCAAACAGTCATAATTTACAACTGAACTGAAGTCCTACTGTTTTGAAATCCCCTGCTGCACTCATGATGGATTGCAACTGGGAAAGTTTGTTGAACCTTTATTTATTTTTTTTTAATGTTGACTTGTGTAGCGAGAGTCAGAGAGAGAGAGAGAGAGAGAGAAAGAAAGAAAGAAAGAAAGAAAGAAAGAAAGAAAGAAAGAAAGAAAGAAAGAAAGAAAGAAAGAAAGAAAGAAAGAAAGACTATGTGTTGGAGCAAGTGGAGCAAAGAGAGGAACAGGAAAAGATGGCTAATTCAGTTCAGGGAGGCCATGAAGGCAGTAGCATGGGAACTGGTTAGTTGTTAGGTGAGTCTTAATAGTTCCAGAGGGGAGCTTTGAGGGTGGCATCATCCTCTCTGTCACTGCTGCCTGTAATAAAAAGAGGAAAGCCTGCTTGCCATGCTGCTTTTATACTCTTTCCTCTTCTCTGAGAGGGTGAGAAACTGTTGCAGACATTATTATCATCCACCAGCCAAGCTTCATTTCTTCACCCAACCGCTCTTCCATGTGCTTACCAGCTTTTCACAACAGGAATGCTAAACTGCCAATGTCTATTCAGCACCATGCAGGCAGTGTGCTGGGAAAATGCTCCCCCTAGTGCCAGTAATCTTACTTACTCTTTTCCAATTTAACAGCATTGCTTCTTTTACAATAGTCAGGCAATAACAATATCTCATAATCAATTAATAAATATCACACAAAGTAGGAGGTGTTCACTCACCAGCTTTCATGTCACATTGTGAGCTTCTTCATATCAACAATGTCTAGGTCCTGTCACATCCACACCCTGGTGAAGAAGACCGGCAGAGTCTGTACCATCGGAGATGCCTAAAGGACTTTCTACCCTCTCAGGTGTTAAAGATTTTCTGCACCTGCACTATCGAGAGTGTCCTGTCAGGTAGCATCACTTCATGGTTCAGGAACAGCACCATGCAGGACAGACGAGCCCTCCAGAGGGTTCATTATTCACTATTATTTGCATTACTTGCACTATTTTTGATTTTTTTATTCTTAAACTTTTCATACTTTATACTTGCTTTTATTTATTTTTACATTACTTTACTCTTTAATTTGTATCTTTATATTGTATTTCTTTTCATGTTTACAAGTCAGACAGACAATAAAAGCATTTCACTATATGTCATACTCTTTATAAATGTTTATGTTTTTTTTTTTTTCATTTCATCTTCTCCCGCTTATCCGTAATTCGGGTCGCGGGGGCAGCAGTCTAAGCAGATTCCCCAGACACTTCTCCGTGTCCAGGGATCGGGCTGTCAAGGCCCCCGCCTTCGACTGCTGCCCAATCCTCTCAGCACCGTCCCTTACGGTCCCTCCTGCAGGTGGTGAGCCCACGGGAAGGCGGCCCCACGTCGCTCCGACGTCACGGTCCTTGGTTTATTTTTCTCGTAAGGGTCCCCTGGAGCATAGAGGGTTAAGGGCCTTGCTCAAGGGCCCAAGAGTGGCAGCTTGGCGATACCGGGGCTTGAACCCCCGACCTTCCGATCGGTAACCCAGCGCCTTAACCGCTGGAGCCACCACTCCCCCCCTAAATGTTTATGTGACAAATAAAATTTGAATTTGGATTTTAAAAACTAGCCAAGACTCAAGAAAAACCTCAGCTTAGTAAATCTATAAAAACACAACAGTCACATACTATACAATCAGTGTAAAACAGAAAACTTTTGCAATAATAAAACTCCTCATTTCATTCCAATGTACAAAAAAAAGTACCTTTAATGAACAACAATCATCCTCTTATGTCTATTAGGTTCTTACTGCAAGACAAATAAATTATGTTTATTCTGAGGCCCATTTAATGAAAAAATCACAAATCAGGATCACAAAAATCAACACAAGTTTCCCATCCCCCATCTTTTCTAAATCATATTACAGAAAGTGTATTACATGATTTGAGAATGCAAAATTCACACATTCACTCTGCCGATCACACTGCCCTCTAGTGGATGAACAATAGTAATATTATGGCTCATACATGCATTCAATCAGAATCAGTTTACTGAGGACAGCAGAGATGATTACGTTTTTTTTAATTACTTTTTAAGGCACGTAATGTAGCAAATATAAAAAGAAAATAAAACATCATTTATCATCGTCAAACATCAATTTTAAGCAAGTTTTTACAAAAAGAACAACATTGGAAATATGAGCAATATGTGAGCAAGAGACTGATCACATTTTGCAAAATGAGAAAAGATCATAGAGAGAATGGATTCAATTAACGATTAAATATCGCTTAATACAAAAAAAATCTCGACTACGATTAGGTTATAGAAAAAATGTGTTTAAAGAAAAAATTTAATAAAATGATTGTTTAAAAGTTACACAAAAAAGTCATGTAACACTTCCTGCACTGTGGATATTGGACACTACATTACACAGTGGGCATAAATGTCTGATTCCTCAAAATCATTGCCATAATCAGCATCTTTAATGTAGCCATTATACCCTGAATCTTCCTTTTTCTGGAAAAAATTTTCAGGTTTCTCTTAATCTGGATCAGTCTCTCCTTGTGGAATCTCATATGTGATTTTGGCACCTACAAATAGAAGTAAAAACAGATTTACAAGTCAATTTCAACTCAAATATTATGAGAAATAAATAATACTGTCTGTACCATGCAGGATATAAATAATAAAATATAATAAATAATACGGAAAATCAAACCTTTACATTCTATATTTTTCATAGCTCTATGTATGCCTCAGCACTGCAACACTGATTTCAGTTTTTACTGATTATAAAGTGAAATAAAATCTGCATCCATTTTTGGTTAGTGGTTGTGCAAAATCTGCAACACAACAACTTCCTGTCTTCCTTTTTGTTCTCACTTATATTGTTGCAGCTATAAACAGTTCCCACCAGACTTTCTTTTTTTCTAGTTTGTCGTGTAACTCAGACACCGTCAAGTGTTTCTGCAAACTCATCTTCTGTGAGCAAGTGAATAGATGGATTTATATCTCTTTTAATAAGTTCTTACACTGGAGACTCCTTCCAGAAAAACTGTGACAAAACATAACCATGAACTTCGCAGAAACTTTCACCATGTCACCATTAAAACCATTTACATGGAGTGGCTGCATAACCCAAAAACCAAACATTATTTAAAAGGGTTATGATTTTATTATAAAATTAAATGTTTATAACCCACCTTGCATATCCATCTTCTTACTAAGCGTCCCCCTTCGTGTTTTCTGCTTCTTGACAAAGTAAATGATGACCGGAACTAAGAGGAGAAGCAGTCCTACTGTCACTCCAACACCAATGTAAGGAGACTTGGATGCTGAGAGAGAAACCATCATCATCGTCATTATCAAGCTTTTCAAAAATAAAAATGTAGAACAGAAAATGAAAGAGTTTATTTAACTCCACCTTTCACAATGACCAGGAGCTCAGTGGAAGTTGAGGTAAAGGTACGTGAAGACACGCTCACTTCATAAGTACAGCTGTAGTTTCCCTGATGGACAAAATCTGCCCAAGGAAACTGGAAGCTGGCTGAGTGGTCAAGAGCTGACCGAGTCATTGTTGTACTGATGTCTGATCCACTGAACTTCAAGTGGAAGTAACCTCCAGGATACTGAGATATAGTAAAGCAAATGATGGAGAAGCTGTAGCCCCTTGTCACTTCTGGACCAGCAGCACTGGAGATCTCAGGGTGCTGCAGTTTCACTACAAAACAAAAAGCAGGATCAAATTAGGTTAGGGTTAGGGTTAGGGTTAGGGTTAGAACTGGCAAAAAATTGCTCAAAGACAGTCAAAGGTGGTCACAGAAGGTAGTGCATGTGGATTTTATATAACACTGAACAAAACTCAGTGGTTTACTCCAGAGTAGTAATAGCATATTGCCATCTTCAACTAACTGTGTGTGTGTGTGTGTGTGTGTGTGTGTGTGTGTGTGTGTGTGTGTGTGTGTGTGTGTGTGTGTGTGTGTGTGTGTGTGTGTTATGCATTTAAATAAATGTATGGTGTTGGTACTGCTCGCATGTGAGTCAGGGAAAGACCAGTTTATCTTGAATCTTCTTATTCTTCTTTCGGCTGCTCCCATTAGGGGTCACCACAGCGGATCATCCGTCTCCATAACCCCCTGTCCTCTACATCTGCCTCTTTCACACCAGCTACCTGCATGTCTTCCCTCACCACATCCATAAACCTCCTCCTTGGTCTTCCTCTTTTCCTCCTTCCTGGTGACTCCATCCTCAGCATTCTCCTACCAATATAATTCATGTCCCGCCTCTGCACATGTCCAAACCATCTCAATCGCACCTCCCTCACCTTGTCACCAAAACATCCAACATGTGCTGTCCCTCTAATCAACTAATTTCTAATCTTGTCCATCCTTGTCACTCCCAACGAAAACCTCAACATCTTCAGCTCTGCTACCTCCAGCTTCACCTCCTGTCTTTTACTCAATGCCACTGTCTCTAATCCATACAACATCTCAGGTCTCACCACAGTCCTATAAACTTTCCCTTTCATTCTTGCAGATACTTTTCTATCACAAATCACTCCTGCTATCACTCTTCTCCACCCACTCCACCCTGCCTGCACTCTTTTCTTTACTTCTCTAACACACTCTCCATCACTTTGCACTGTTGACCCCAGGTACCTGAACTCCTCCACCTTCTCCACCTCTTCTCCCTGCAACCGCACCCCTCCACTGCCCTCCCTCTCATTTACGCACATGTACTCTGTCTTACTCCTACTGACTTTCATTCCCCTTCTCTCCAGCGCATATCTCCACCTCTCCAGGCGCTTCTCAACCTGCTCACTACTCTCACCACAAATCACAATATCATCCACAAACATCATAGTCCAGGGAGACTCCTGTCTGACCTCGTCCGTCAACCTGTCCATCACCACTGCAAACAGGAAAGGGCTCAGAGCCGATCCTTGATGCAGTCCAACCTTCACCTTGAACCAGTCTGTCGCTCCTACTGCACACTTCACTGCTGTCACACTGTCCTCATACATGTCCTGCACCACCCTCACATACTTCTCTGACACACCTGACTTCCTCATACAATACCACAACTCCTCTCTTGGCACCCTGCTGTACGCTTTCTCTCAATCCACAAATACACAATGCAATTCCTTTGTCCTTCTCTATACTTCTCCATCAACATTCTCAAAGCAAATAAGGCATCTGTGGTGCTCTTCCTCGGCATGAAACCATACTGTTGCTCACAGATGGTCACCTCTTCTCTCAGCCTGGCTTCCACTACTCTTTCCCATAACTTCATGGTGTGACTGATTAACTTAATTCCCCTGTAGTTACTGCAGGTCTTCTCACCTTCCAGAATCTTGTTAAACAATCTGGTTAAAAACTTCACTGCATCTCTCCTAAACATCTCCGTGCTTCTACAGGTATGTCATCTGGTCCAACTGATTTTCCACTCTTCATCCTCTTAATCGCTGCTTTCACTTCTTCCTTAATCTTACTTAATCCTATCCACTTCCTGCATCACCAACTCCACATCATCCAACCTTCTCTCTCTTTTATTTTCCTCGTTCATCAGCTGCTCAAAATACTCCCTCCACTTTCTCAACACACTCTCCTCACTAGTCAACACATTTCCATCTCCATCCTTTATTGCTCTAACTTGCAGCTCATCCTTCCCAGCTCGGTCCCTCTGCCTGGCCAATCGGTACAAATCCTTTTCTCCTTCCTTAGTGTTCAACCTCTCATACAGATTCTCGTATGCCTTTTCCTTGGCTTTCTCCACATCCCTCTTCACCTGCTTTACCTCCTTGTACTCCTGCCTACTTTTCTCATCACCCTGTCAATCCCACTTCTGTTTTGTTAATCTCTTTCCCCTATGCTTTCCTGCACTTCCTCTTTCCACCATCACATCTCTTTGTCTTCCTTTCTATTTCCAGATGTTACACAAAGCACTTTTCTAGCTGCCTCCCTCATCACTCTTGCAGTAGTTTCCTAATCATCCAGCACCTCCAGCTCCTGTCTGACCTCTTCCTTGAACCTCACACTACACTCTTCCTCCTTCAGTTTCCACCATCTTATTCTTCTTTCAGTCCTCACTCTCCTTCTCTTCTTCTTCACCTACAAAACCATCCTACAGACCACCATCTGATGCTGTCTAGCTACACTGTCCCCTGCCAACACCTTGCAGTTTTCAATCTCCTTCAGGTTGCATCTCCTACATAGAACATTATCCACCTTTGTGCACCTTTCTCCACTCTTATAGGTCACCCTATGATCCTCCTTCTTCTTAAAATAAGTGTTCACCACTGCCATTTCCATCCTTTTAGCAAAATCTACCACCATCTGCCCTTCCACATTCCGCTCCTTAAGGCCATACCTACCCATAACCTCCTCATCACCTATGTCCCCTTCACCTACATGTCCATTAAAGTCTGCCCCAATCACCAATCGTTCATTTCTAAGTACAACATCTACCACTTCATCTAATTCACTCCAGAATCTTTCCTTCTCCTCCATCTCACAGCTGACTTGTGGAGCATAGGCACTGATGACATTTATCATTATCCCTTCAACTTCCAGCTTCACGTTCATCACCCTATCAGAAACTGTCTTCACCTCCACTACACTCTTACTGTACTCTTCCTTCAGAATCACCCCTACACCATTTCTCTTTCCATCCACACCATAATAGAACAGTTTAAACCCACCACCAATGTTCCTGGCCTTACTCCCATTCCACTTGGTCTCCTGAACACACAACATATCTATCTTTCTCCTCTCCATCATATCAGCTACCTCTCTTCCTTTACCAGTCATAGTGCCAACGTTTAAAGTACCAACCCGAACCTCCACTCTCCTCCAATTCTCCTTTCCCTGCCGTCTCTGTAGACGTCTTCCTCCTCTCCTTCTCCTTTTTCTGCCAACAGTAGCCCAATTTCCACCTGTACCCTGTTGGCTAACGATACCTGTGGCGGTCATTGGTAACCCGGGCCTCGACTGATCCGGTATGAAATTCTTAATCGTGTCCCGCATATTTGATTTGCCGCATGTTTTACTTTGGATGCCCTTCCTAACGCAACCCTCCCCATTTATCCGGACTTGGGACCGGCACTAAGAGTGCACTGGCTTGTGCCTCCCTAATGGCTGGGTTACAAGTTTATCTTGAATGTTTGAGTTAAATAGTTTTGAACATGCAGACGGAATACATGTGAGCATTAAATGCTCAGGTAAAGCTCTAACTATTTCCTGAGTCTTAATTGCTCTCTTACCTACAGGAATTCTTCAGTGTTGCTGTGACCTGAATGATGACTACAATGGCACCATAGAATATGCCCCAAATCTGCCCAGACTCATGTGGAAACCATTATCTCTTGCCATCTTAGACATTACACCTTGCTAAAAAAAAAAAAAGTGTGTTTTCACATCTATTAAGTCACACGAGCCTCATAAACCACATCCAGATGTGCTAATGTAAAGTCACCCATATGAGTTACCTGAACACAAAAAAGTTCAGGATGAA
This sequence comes from Silurus aristotelis, assembly GCF_946808225.1. Lineage (NCBI taxonomy): Eukaryota > Metazoa > Chordata > Actinopteri > Siluriformes > Siluridae > Silurus > Silurus aristotelis. Next base: position 2,393,274 of record NC_139590.1, read on the forward strand.
CTCAAGGCTACACAGGGGGCAGACAAGGCAAAGCAAAACTGGGGAAAAATTAAAGAGTGATCTTTATACTGAAGGCAATCAGGTTGGTCTGTTTGTGTGTGAACTTTCAAGTCAAGTCAAAACATAAAGGCTGATGCGTATCCAATGCCTCAACTTTATATACTATTCTATATTTGAGGTGTGGCTTACATTTATCAGCATTAAATTTTGCCAATTTTTGTTAGATTTTCTTAACAATGTATAATAATAAAAAGGCTCATTGAAACAGGAAGGACAAAACAGTGTGCACTTGGTTGGGTAGAAGTACAAGATATAAACTTGGGTTTGGGTTTAGGGTTATATACAGGGTGGGTCATGAACAGGTGCTTCACCGAGTTGAAAGGACTATCAGGACCAGGGCTTGAAACAAGTGGTCAAAAACAAGAATGCAGAAATATAAAATGAAAAAATCCCAAACTTTTCAAGCAACTTAACAGAATCACAAAACAAAATAAAGTCATAACAAGAGTCCCATCAAATTGAAAACCAAAACCTTATAAGGGCAGAAAACAAACAGGTTGGAATCCAATAAGAGCATTAAGAGAGAGAGCATACAAAAGAGGCTGGTTAGACAAACACAAAGACAAAGCAAACTAAGGCAGGAGGGGAAATTAAACACTCTGAGGGAGGTTGATAACAGGTGGAAACACCAAGTAATTAGGAAAGAGCAAGAAACACACTGGCAACATGAAAGAAAAAGACAGAAAAACAGACCAAAAAGGTGGTGGACTGAGGTTGGCTGGCTATTATCATAGGTTACTACCTCATTTTTGGATTTCAATCGCCTGCTGACTGATGTCAATATAAAGGAATTTCCAAATCTGGTCCAGTGTATAGAGCCATGCGAGAGGGCCTTCAGCCAGGTAAGTGTGTTTTTTTTGTTGTTTTTTTTGTGGGGGTCGGTGCTTGCTGATGTATTCACTTGACCTTTTTCTCCATGTGTTTGGCCATGAAGTGGTCAGTCATCACCTTCTAAATCTACCTGTTGAGGTGCCCTTTCACGGTCTGTTTCTGATCATGCCCTGCTCTAATGCCTCCACCACCATGGTCACAGATGGTCCAGGCAGATTTTCTCTCACTAGGGGAGGGAGTCAGCTGCAAACCATATGGCTCTAACAGCATATGTTGAGTGGTGTGGGTAAGGTGTAGTCAAGTCAACTGTGGATTAACCAGCAGGTAACATGTAACAACTTTCAGCTGTGTCTTACTCCCATTACCAGAAACAGAAAGAGAGTGGGTGATCTGGTTGATCATGCAGCACACACACTGCACAAACTTGATGAAATGAATGATGTGAGTCTTTGAGGGACTAGTTAATGTTCAGTGTTATGAGTTATTAAGTTTTGAACGTGTTCTAGAGCAGCACTCAGTTAAAGTTATGACAGTGTTCCTTGGGCTCTACCACTCAATGGTTCTACACATTGTAAATAAACCATAGACTATTACTGTATATTATTTGAACAGTATAAACAATGAATTCCTTTCATAGCAGTACCCAAATATAACCTCCATCTGCACTTACCCACAGTAATGTTAATGGAGCTGCTCCTGGATGAAGTGGAGGATGTTTCCCTGTATGTGTAATCACAGGTGTACTCGCCCTGATGTGAAGCTTCTACAGTCAGAGTAAATGTTGTTGTAGACTCTGCAGTTTGCTTCTTTATTGATGTGCCAGTTTTATATAAACTGAAGTCTACAGAGATGACTGTTGTGTTGGGTGTGGAACATCTGAACTGAAGGACTTCTCCAGGTGAGACCACAGAGTTTGGTGAGATCAGAGTCAATGTAGGAGCCTGCAAATCTTATAATAAACAAATTTACTTTATAATTTAGTAAATAACAGTATAAATCTCTCTTCAAAAGAGAGACTCAATTGAACAATACAAACCCAGTGAGACATTCACATTAATAACTGAAAAATCTATTGGAATGGAGTAAATTAATTAGATTAAAGAGCAGTTCATCATAGTAGACTAAAAAATATTAAAGATTTCTACGACAGAGCTGTTGACTTACTGTTCATTCATACATTTTTAATAACAGCTTTACAGATATTTGTCTATTTTTATAAAGAAAATACAAAGATAATTGTGATAGAGAGGTTTTCTGTAGAACAAAGAGTCATTTATGCTCTATAATCTGTTACTTCTATAAAATATATAATTATAAGAGGAGATTTACATATGTTCTGCAACAGTAAATGTGAGCATAATTAATAAAATGTACAATATGATGTACAATATGATGTACAATTACTTTCAACTAATTGTAGAAATTAAATATATTGTAATTGTTACTGGATAAGAGAAAAAAAGTACACTTCATGAAAATATTCCAATAACAAGCCCCTAAGTAACATTAGATTTGACCTACGTAAGCCTTGATTCTAAACTTAAAGAGGATATTGTTAGTTAATATATGATAAAAAGCGCGATATTTCTGGACTATTAAAGCCACTACAAAGAGAGTAAAAGAGAAAAGAAAAGGATAATAAAAATTGAATTTCTTTTTTAAAAAGTATGAAGAAGATATCAAATTAAGAATTGAAGATTATAAATATTAAGAAAGTTCCTACGAAAATTAATAATAGGTAAGAATACAATATGAGAACTGTATTTAAGCAGTAAAAAACAAACAAATGAGCATATTTCAAAAAATAATACTGTAAGCTGATTGACATTTACCTAATTTAATAAGGTGGCAGCAAAATAAGTGCACTAGACTTTTTAACAAATGTCAACCAATGAGATAAATAGATCTTAATATACTGTAAGTTTTCTGTATCTAAGCAAGTAACACCAGCATCTTCACCATGGCCACAGTTGTGTTTTCCAAATCCATTATGACGGCACTGTGTGATGTCACTTTCATTTCCAGAACATTGAACATCATCCAGCCATATTGCACCACTTCCCTGACCAAAGTGGGCACTTTGATGATCACTGACAGCTTTACCACATCCAAGCTGTCTACACACCACATGTGCATCATTCAGATCCCAGCTATCATCACACACTGTTCCCCACTGGTTATTATAATAGATTTCCACTCTACCAGAGCAGACAGCAATACAAACAGCAAAACGCATGTTAATATTAGTTTGTCGTAAAGAATTTTAGTACAACATTGCAATATTACTGCATTTTAATAGAATACTAACTTATTATATATTATATATAATGGGGGTGTAACGGTGCACAATATTCGCGGTTCGGTTTTAAGTCATGGTTCGGTTAAAATTTGGTACAGTTTGGGGGAAGAAATGCACAACATAAAATTGCTTGTCATTTTTTTTTATTACAGAGTTTATTATTAATATACATTTCTGAAAATGAACAGTTTTTTTAAAACTATTTTAAATAGGGTACTTGATTGGTTAAAAATATTTAAAATAATATTTTATACAAATAAAATGTATACAAATATAATTAATCAAATTAATGAAATACACCTTACTATATTGTTTGAATTGAGCAAACGATTAAATTGGCACAAATTTTATTGATTTAAAATTAAAGAAATGAAAAAAGGTAATTAAATAGATTGGATTTGTTAGACCCAATTTGAGTAATACAGATGTGTATTTAAGAGTGTGTGTGTTTTACATTTCATATAAAATTTTCTAAAGATATGATCTACTTAATTGTTCTACTTAGTTCAACAGACTTTAACAAATGTCTTCTTTCCTTCCGTCCTTCATTCATTTACTTCCTCAATATGTGGCGTCGGCCATCGATTTTGAGCATGTGCAAAACTAAATATATTGTTCTTTTACTGTGAGTAGCCACAGTGACACTGTGCTATGTTTAGTACATTTTTATACACCTGGCAGTGTTGTGTATGGTTTTAAAGTTCAACTTCTTCTTCTTCTTCTTCTTTCGGCTGCTCCCATTAGGGGTCGCCACAGCGGATTATCCGTCTCCATACCACCCTGTCCTCTACATCTGCCTCTTTCACACCAACTACCTGCATGTCTTCTCTCACCACATCCATAAACCTCCTTCTTGGCCTTCCTCTTTTCCTCCTACCTGGTGGCTCCATCCTCAGCATTCTTCTACCAATATAATTCATGTCCCTCCTCTGCAAATGTCCAAACCATCTCAATCTCACCTCCCTCACCTTGTCACCAAAACATCCCACATGCGCTGTCCCTTTAATGAACTGATTTCGAATCTTGTCCATCCTCGTCACTCCCAACGAAAACCTCAACATCTTCAGCTCTGCTACCTCCAGCTTCACCTCCTGTCTTTTACTCAATGCCACTGTCTCTAATCCATACAACATCTCAGGTCTCACCACAGTCCTATAAACTTTCCCTTTCATTCTTGCAGATACTCTTCTATCACAAATCACTCCTGTCACTCTTCTTCACCCACTCCACCCTGCCTGCACTCTTTTCTTTACTTCTCTAACACACTCTCCATTACTTTGCACTGTTGACCCTTAGTACCTGAACTCTCTTCTCCCTGAAACTGCACCACTCCACTGCCCTCCCTCTCATTCACACACATGTACTCTGTCTTACTCCTACTGACTTTCATTCCCCTTCTCTCCAGCGCATATCTCCACCTCTCCAGGCTCTTCTCAACCTGCTCACTACTCTCACCACAAATCACAACATTATCCGCAAACCTCATAGTCCAGGGAGACTCCTGTCTGACCTCGTCCGTCAACCTGTCCATCACCACTGCAAACAGGAAAGGGCTCAGGGCCGATCCTTGATGTAGTCCAACCCTCAACCTGAACCAGTCTGTCGTTCCTACTGCACACTTCACAGCTGTCACACTGTCCTCATACATGTCCTGCACCACCCTCACATACTTCTCTGACACACCTGACTTCCTCATACAATACCACAACTCCTCTCTTGGAACCCTGTCATACGCTTTCTCTAAATCCACAAATCCACAATGCAATACCTTCTGTCCTTCTCTATACTTCTCCATCAACATCCTCAAAGCAAATAAGGCATCTGTGGTGCTCTTCCTCGGCATGAAACCATACTGTTGCTCACAGATGGTCACCTCTTCTCTCAGCCTGGCTTCCACTACTCTTTCCCATAACTTCATGGTGTGACTGATCAACTTAATTCCCCTGTAGTTACTGCAGGTCTGCACATCTCCCTTATGCTTAAAGATCGGTACCAGCACACTCCTTCTCCATTCCTCAGGCATCCTCCCACCTTACAGAATCTTGTTAAACAATCTAATTAAAAACTCCACTGCCATCTCTCCTAAACATCTCCATGCTTCTACAGGTATGTCATCTGGTCCAACCGACTTTCCACTCTTCATTCTTTTAATCGCTGCTCTCCCTTCCTCCTTACTAATCCTATCTACATCCTGCTTTAATAACTCCACATCATCCAACCTTCTCTCTTTCTGATTTTCCTCATTCATCAGCTGCTCAAAATCCTCCCTCCATCTTCCCAACACACTCTCCTCACTAGTCAACACATTTCCATCTCCATCCTTTATTGCTCTAACTTGCAGCTCATCCTTCCCAGCTCGGTCCCTCTGCCTGGCCAATTGGTACAAATCCTTTTCTCCTTCCTTAGTGTCCAACCTCTCATACAGCTCCTCATATGCCTTTTCCTTGGCTTTTTCCACATCCCTCTTCACCTGCTGCCGCATCTCCTTGTACTCCTGCCTACTTTTCTCATCACTCTGTCTATCCCACTTCTGTTTTACCAACCTCTTTCTCCTTATGCTCTCCTGCACTCCCTCATTCCACCACCATGTCTCCTTGTCTTCCTTTCTATTTCCAGATGTCACACCAAGTACTTTTCTAGCCGCCTCCCTCATCACTCCTGCAGTAGTTTCCCAATCACCCAACACCTCTTTACCACCACCGAGCCTCTGTCTGACCCCTTCCCTGAACCTCACACTACACTCTTCCTCCTTCAGTTTCCACCATCTTATTCTTCTTTCAGTCCATACTCTCCTTCTTTTCTTCTTCGCCTCCAAAACCATCCTACAGACCACCATCCGATGCTGTCTAGCTACGCTGTCCCCTGCCAACACCTTACAGTCTCCAATCTCCTTCAGGTTGCATCAGGGAAGGGATCAGACAGAGGCTACTGCAGGAGTGATGAGGGAGGCGGCTAGAAAAGTACTTGGTGTGACATCTGGAAATAGAAAGGAAGACAAGGAGACGTGGTGGTCAAATGAGAACATAGTCCACCTGTGTGCACCTTCCACCACTCTTATACGTCACCCTATGATCCGCCTTCTTCTTAAAATAAGTGTCACTGCCATTTCCATCCTTTTAGCAACATCTACCACCATCTGCCCTTCCACATTCCTCTACTTAAAACCATACCCACCCATCACCCCCTCATCACCTCTGTTCCCTTCACCAACATGCCTATTAAAGTCTGCCTCAATCACCAATCATTCTTTCCTAGGTACACCATCTACCACTTCATCTAATTCATGCCAGAATCTTTCCTTCTCCTCCATCTCACAGCCAACTTGTGGAGCATAGGCACTGATGACATTTATCATCATCCCTTTAACTTCCAGCTTTACATTCATCACCCTATCAGAAACTCTCTTCACCTCCACTACACTCTTACTGTACTCTTCCTTCAAAATCATCCCTACACCATTTCTCTTTCCATCCACACCATGATAGAACAGTTTGAACCCACCTCCAATGTTCCTGGCCTTACTCCCTTTCCACTTGGTCTCCTGAACACACAAAATATCTACCTTTCTCCTCTCCATCATATCAGCTATCTCTCTCCCTTTAGCCGTCATAGTACTAACATTTAAAGTACAAACCCGAACCTCCAATCTTCTACACTGCTCCTTTCCCTGCCGTCTCTGTAGACGTCTTCCTCCTCTCCTTCTCCTCCTTCGGCCAACAGTAGCCCAATTTCCACCGGTACCCTGTCGGCTAATGATACCTGTGGTGGTCGTTGTTAACCCGGGCCTCGACCGATCCGGTATGAAATTCTCATTTGTCATCCGCATATTTGATTTGGCACATGTTTTACGCTGGATGCCCTTTCCAACGCAACCCTCCCCATTTACCTGGGCTTGGGACCGGCACTAAGAGTACACTGGCTTGTGCCTCCCTAATGGCTGGGTTTGGTTTTAAAGTTTAACAATAATTAAAAAAAACAAAACAGTGACAGTGTGCTCAAAGTGCGAGGCGGAGACTAAACAAACTTGAGGTGCACCACTAAATTTAAATACAACCTGTCCATCACCACTGCGAACAGGAAAGGGCTTAGAGCCGATATTCAATGCAGATAATAATGTTTAAACCTAAGCATAAAAACACAGAATTTTTTTTTTTTTTATTTAAAGGAAAAAGGACAGGAGTGGTCCCCTTAAACATCAGCACGAGGCACATTTTATGATTTGTGGCATTTGGCAGATGCATTTATTCCTAGCAACTTACAATTATCTAATTTATACCACTGAACAAGGGATTTGTTTTCCATTTGTTTTTATGTATTTAAAAAAAAAAAAGCTATAATTTCTCTCAGAGTTTTAGGCTGATGGTATTCTAAGCAACCAGTGTTGATTTATCCATTGATAAGAACTTTAAAGCACTTTTGTAAATTGTCTGGTTAAAGGCATCTGCCATAAATGTAAATTTCGGAGATCCAGAATCTTAACCTTTTTTACCACTGCCTCTATAGGCTTCAAGCTATCGCATGGTTGAAAAGCACAAAGGCTTTAGCAGCACTGATGTGGCCTGGGCAGACCTGGAGTTTGAAGCCCCCTGATCTAGAGGATAAATCAAATTTATTCAAATGAAAAACACACACTTACCAGCCAGCAGTGAAACTGTAAGGACACTGACTATAGGATGAAAATAAAGAGAAACAAGTTCATTAATGAATGAATGAAAAAAAAAAGTTCATTAATCCAGTAAAACCAGTGTAAAAAACTAAAATCTGTAATTTATATAATAATCTGTTATGAACCTAAAACATAAACGTCAGATTTATTTGAATAATAAAACAGTATGGTAATTATAACGTCTGTATTTCTAGTAACAGAAATAAAACCTATGATTGATAATAGCTCTGTGTTTTTACTACAGTACACAATGCTGTTTAAACTAAGTATTTGTTAAATTTTGTTTATTGTTGTGTTTTTTCATGTAAGTGATTGTCATCTCCGATTTATTGTTGTTTCTATCGTAACAGATCTTTAGCAAAGTGCGAGGCTAAGAAAGATCAACCATTGTGTCTTTTGTCCCATTATGAGTTCGCTAGATGTCATTTTTTTTTAGCTGTACCTGCCTAGTGAAGAGAGTTTCCTCCCAAAAAAAAAAGTGTGTATATATATATATATATATATATATATATATATATATATATATATATATATATATATATATATATATATATACTGAAAATACATTCAAATAGTCGCTAAAGTTTACTGTATGATTTTAACAGGTTATGTTTCTCAGTCTGGACTGCAAGAAGTGTAACAATCTGGGCACATCTCACACACAGAACAGAGATTCTAACATAAATCAAAATGTAATTTATACATTTAAAACAGTATCTTAATTAAGAATTGGTTCATTTAAATCATGTACCTATTCTTACTTAGATATTATTTCATCAATTCCCAAAATATTGATCATTATTGTATTGGAATGATTAAAGAATAACCCTGCATCATCTCACTTTAACTACACACACACTCATATAAGATGAGGAAATTTTAATTATATTATGTACAGGCCAAATGTACTGATAAAAATCTATTTACCAAACATGAAAGAAAGTCTGAGCATCCTGGTCCTTGAAGTTTGGTGCTAATTCCAGTGCTGTCTGCTGATGTTTCCTAACAGTGAAGCTTATGAGGACATGACGGCTGATGATCTTTTGTCCTATGAATCTGAATAGGTGGAATTTCTTTTTTAGCCAGCAACAGCACAAAGCACACTTATTAACAAAACATATTCAAATCTGAATTTGGAATGGGAGAAAATAAGTAAGATATCAGGTCATGACAGGACACCAGAATGACTTCTCTGGAACTGTACTAGAGAGATAAACACTAATGTACACCATTCTACTGAAATACATTCCCTCAATGGCTGTTTTCAAAATCTCCCATAGCTGTTCAATTATTTTAAATCATTTGTGTTGAGAGTAAAAGCAATAGCATCAAGTTCTCTGGACCAAATCTCTTATATTATTGAAATCATTTCAATAGTTTAGTCTTTGTTGTTTTGTGTGTGTGTTCGTAGGGGAGAGTACTTTTATAGATTTTTTTTTTATATAATAAAGTATACTTTCTGTATTGAAACACAGGTAAGTTTTACCAGTTTAGAGCTTTGGGTGTCTTTATGTGGGGTATTTCTCTGAAACTCCACCAGGGTTCTGAAGTCAGATTAAAATAATTGTGAATCTTGTTTTCTTTTATTATTCATCATATACAACCCCTGGCAAAAAGTATGGAATCACCCCGCTCAGAAGATGTTCATTCAAATGTTTAATTGTGTGGGGAAAAAAACAAGCACATATATGCCACAAAACAATTTTTACTCAACAATCCAAACTTCTGGCTGTATAAAACACTTAAAAAAAAAACTAAGAAAGATAACTATAGTCAATTACAACTGTTTTTACAGATCAAACAGAGGAAAAAAAATATGGAATCACACAAATCTGAGGAAAATTATATGGAATCACCATGCACTTTGCATTTCTAATACAAACACCTGTATCTGATTACAACTGCTAATTAGTCTGCAGTTAAAAAAAAAGAGCTTGCACACATTAGTGACGTGTTGAACCAAGATGATTGACATAACTCATGGCTCCAACACGAGAGATGTCAGTTGAAACAAAGGAGAGGATTATCAAACTTCTCGAAGAAGGTAAATCTTCACGGAATGTTGCAAAAGATGTTGGTTGTTCCCAGTCAGCTTTGTCTAAAATCTGGACCAAGTACAAATCAAATGGAAAGGTTGTAAAAGGGAAGCGTACTGGTAGACCAAGAAAGACATCAAAGCGCCAAGACAGAAAACTTAAAGCAATATGCCTTGAAAATGCACAACAAAACAAATGAGGAACAAATGGGCAGAAAGTGGAGTCAATTACTTGTTTGGTGCCGTTCCAATGAAATGTATAAAGACAACTGCCTGAAGAAAACATGCAAATTTCCACAATCATTAATGATATGGGGTTGTATGTCAGGTAAAGATATGGGAGAGATGACAGTCATTACATCTTCTATAAATGCACAAGTTTATGTTGAGATTTTGGACACTTTTCTTATTCCATCAATTAAAAGGATGTTTGGTGATGGTAGCATCATTTTTCAAGATGATAATGCATTGTGCCATAGGGCAAAATCTGTGAAAACATTCCTACAGGAAAGACATATAATGTCAATGGCATGGCCTGCAAATAGTCCAGACCTCAATCCAATTGAAAATCTGTGGTGGAAATTAAAGAAATGGTCCACGACAAGGCTCCAACCTGCAAGGCTGATCTGGCAACTGCAATAAGACAAGCTGGAGACAGATTGATGAAGTATACTGTCATTAGTTAAATCCATGCCTCATAGAATTCAAGCTGTTATAATAGCCAGAGGTGGTGCAACAAAGTACTAGTAGTGTTTTTATTTGGTGATTCCATATAATTTTCCTCAGATTTGTTTGATTCCATACTTTTTGCCAGGGGTTGCATTAACTTTTAAGACTCATTTTTAACCAGCAATCCTCTGATTTCGTTTTTTTACTTTGCTTGCAAGGATTTTTGAAAACTACATGTGGAAGCACAGCTGTGACCATACAAAAAAAACCCAGACCACATCTTGTGCAAAAGGCTGCAATAAAAGCAGTTTTAAGTCATACAAATTTATTCCATGTAAAACAATCTACACTGTAAATATGCTATTAATGTTCTTCTCCATAACATGGTTAAAGATTTCAAATCAAGCTGTTTAAAAAAATCCTGAATGATTTCAATGTGCACAGAAACACAGACAAAAACATGAGTCTTTACAAAAGATCATTTTTATCATTTAGTTCATGATACAAACAACTATTTTTAAATGTATCTGTTTTGGATGTTGTGTGGCTTTGACAAGCCAGTTTGGGGCTCAAGAAACTTTGAAATGACAAAAAAAGTCTACCAACACAACAATAGAAAACAAAATACAAAAATTCCCGATTACAGATTTACAAAAAGGCAGAGCAAATGAAAGTCAACAATTCAAAATGGAAAAAACAAATGTCCTCATGAACTCAGAAGATGAGGCAAAAATCACTCAAAACTAATTCTTCACAAGAAAAAGCGAAGCAAAAAGAAAAGTACTGAAATAAAACAACTTTAGAAAAATGGATCAAACAACCTCAACTCACCAGAAAGAAACAAAAGGGGAAATTAAATGCACAAAGGCTAATTAGCCACAGCTGAAAACAATGAGGGACATGAAAACACAATGGCGCCATTTGGTGGGGAAAAACAGGGAAATACAATTTAAGGAAGCCCCAAATTGCCCCAATTGACCGAGTCCCCCCCATGTAATGCAGGGCTCTCAAGCCCCAAATCCCCCCCACCTCTGCCAGCTCTCCCCACATGGACAGGACGCCTCCTGCCACCCCAGTGCTTCACTGGAGATCCCAGTTACTTCCATGGCTTCCTTACCCAGTGTTCCCTTACTTTCGAGTTGCAACCACCTGCCTTACTAAAGGTGTCTCTCTGCATCCTCACCTTACTAAAAACTTTTACAGCCCACCCTGCCCCACAGATGATGTTGCTTTGTCCTCTTGCTTAGCTAAGGATGTCACTCCATTCCCTTGCATGTCTGATGTTGTCCCACCCCCTTGCTCAGATAAACAACTCTGCCCTGTTGCTTGGCTGAGAATATTGCTTTGCCTTTTCGCATCTCTGCAAACATATTTAATAAAGAGCACACACGTGTGTATACAAAACACATGTAACAATGTCTAAACATAAATAAGACCGTAGACCTGACCAAGAGTGAAGCCAAACAAGAAATGACATGCAACAGACAAACAGTGCAGTAAACATGTTACATGTTGGACAGTCATAAAAAGCATTTAACCACATGTTGTACTCTGTATGAATGCGTTTGTGTCAAATAAATTTTTAATTTGAATGGTGCAATCATACAGGCAATTGCTAATAATTTGAAGATAAATCAAGGGTGGGCAACCAGACTGTGACAAAAAAAACCCACAATGCTGGCAAAAGCACCAGACTTGCAAATAATGTCAAAGCAGATTTCCATCTTTTAAATATATTCTATATAATACATATCTATCCATGGACTCTACCTTACATATAGCATGGTCTGTTTGAGCTGTCAGTTTATTCAGTGTTCTAAATGAAAGCACCTAGTGACATTTAGCACTATTAACTGTCTCTAACTGTTTCATCATCCTCCGATGCACATGGATGCTCAGGAGGTTTTCTATTGTCACCAGTGTTGGGCAGTAACGCGTTACTGTAATGCTTTAATTTTTAAATAAAGTAACTCCGTTACCGTTACCGTATGGTGCGTTTGTCCGTTACTTTTTTAAATGAATGAATTTTGGCTGAAGTGTAGCCTACAGTCTAACGTGTTTACAGCAGCGTCACATTGTAGGATTGGTGGATGAACCACTGTAAACACGAAGAAGACGCACTGTTGGCGTGTCTCCGTATATTCAGGTCTGTGCGGCAGTAATAACGAGGCGAGAGCGAGACGAGTTTCTCAAAGTGGAAATATGTTTATTATTTCACTTTAGTTGAGCATAAAGACAAAAACTTTTTTTATTTAAATGTAAGCTGTGTCTTTCTGGTTCGAAGCTTGTATCTACTGCGATAAACAGCAACTCCAATCTGTTGAAGCTGCTCCAGGACCTTCATGCCTGAGGAGCTAGTAGCTAGAAGCTAACCCGGTGTTCTGTTCTACATTGTTGATAGTTTTCATACTTCAGCTGTGAAAGGAATATTTTTAAGAGCTCAACACAACAGCAGAAGCCACTTTAGTTTTTGATTGTGAATATATTATTCAGCTTGTTTTGTTATTTATTTCAGAAATTCTTGATATATTCTCTAACTTCAATAAAATAGTGTTTAAAAATGACTTTGTGTTTAAGTCCGTTTTTGTGTTTGTAGACCATAATGCATGAAAGGCCATTATTGGGAACATTAAAGAACGTTCTTTAAAAAAGTAACTAAAAAGTTACTTTTAACAGTAACACATTACTTTTTGGTGTAAATAATCAACAAATTAACTGAGTTACTTTTTGAATGAAATAACGAGTAACTGTAACTAGTTACTATTTTTTATTAACTAGCACAACACTGTTGGTCACAATGCTACAGCCTTCTGCGAAGCATACTTTCCTTGCAAAGAGGATCTAATGAATGTGGTGTGAAGTGGAGTGTAAGTGGAGTGCATTAAAATGAATTTCTCCTAAATTACCATCATCAACTTTAACGCCAGGGACAAATTCCTTCATACAGCTCAGGAGTTAGGAAGCTTAGGAAAGTTATAGAGTGCAGTCATAACCAGGAGTTACCAGGTCATTCAAATACTTAGCTGCACAACAACCTCGGATAATTAAACTTCGTCTGGCTAGATCACTTCAGGCTTGACTTGACTTGACTTGACTTCATGATCAGCTTTTCTTTTTACTCTGACACACCCATTGCTTTGGATTAGACCACATAAAAACAGTGGAATTTTATTCCAGGAACTCGTATAATTTGATTTTGAACTCATTCAATCAGAACCGTTCGGTACCTCTGTTAGTCAGTTCATCAGCACAGGTTAGTTTTGAGGACAGGATTTTACATGTATAATGTAGTTTCTGAAGCTATAATCTTCTTCTTCTTTCGGCTTTTACCGTTAGGGGCGCCACAGCCGATCATCTGTCTCCATACCCTCCCTGTCCTCTACATCTGCCTCTTTCAACCCAACTACCTGCATGTCTTCCCTCACCACATCCATAAACCTCCTCTTTGGTCTTCCTCTTTTCCTCCTTCTTGGTGGTTTAATCCTCAGCATTCTCTTACTGATATACCCCATGTCCCTCCTCTGCACATGTCCAAACCATCTCAATCACACCTCCCTCACCCTGTCCCAAAACATCCTACATGCGCTGTCCCTCTAATGAACTCATTTCTAATCCTGTCCATCCTCGTCACTCCCAACGAAAACCTTAACATCTACAGCTCTGCTACCTCCAGCTCCACCTCCTGTCTTTTACTCAATGCCACTGTCTCTAATCCATTCAACATCTCAGGTCTCACCACAGTCCTATAAACTTTCCCTTTCACTCTCGCAGATACTCTTCTATTACAAATCACTCCTGCTATCACTCTTTTTCACCCACTCCACCCTGCCTGCACATTTTTATTCAGTTCTCTAACACTCTCCATTACTTTACACTGTTGACCCCAGGTAACTCCTCCACCTTCTCCACCTCTTCTCCCTGCAACCGCACCCCTCCACTGCCAACCCTCTCACTCACACACATGTACTCTGTCTTACTCCTACTGACTTTCATTCCCCTTCTCTCCAGCGTGTACCTCCACCTCTCCAGGCTCTTCTCAACCTGCTCCCTACTCTCACCACAAATAACAATATCATCCGCAAACATCAGAGTCCATGGAGACTCCTGTCTGACCTCATTCGTCAACCTGTCCATCATCACTGCAAACAGAAAAGGGCTCAGAGCCGATCCTTAAACCAGTCTGTTGTTCCTACTGCACACTTCACTGCTGTTACACTGTCCTCATACATGTCCTGCACCACCCTCACATATTTCTCAGACACACCAGACTTCCTCATACAATACCACAACTCCTCTCTCCACCCTGTCGTACGTTTTCTTTTAATCCACAAACACACAATGCAACTCATTCTGACCTTCTCTATACTTCTCCATCAACATTCTTAAAGTTTCTGAAGCTATAATAATAATAATAATAATAATAAAGATCATGCCATCAGTATACACATGTATAGAGGATTGTAAACTTTGATAAACTCCACACACAAAACTCTATTATTCTAATCTTTCTTTTTCTTACTTTCACATTGTTGAAAGGAACACCAAACGAACCACATGCAGATATCTACAGCCAAGCCATTAAGTAGGTTCTGCTCATTCTTGAAGGACAACAACCAGTTGTTTTGCAAATGTACTGAGACTTATATATCATATTTTATAACTATTTACACCTCCAGTTACAAAGAAATCATCAGCAGCAAAAACAAAAAGCACGACTTACATTTGCAGTAATGAACCTTCAGTCGACGTTGGGTGTATTGTGTGCGAGCTCATCAGTAATCATTGCGTACTAATAATTATGGTTCGTGCCCAGATATATAACGTTCTCAAAAGTGTCTCTTCACCGCATGGCTCCACCCAAAAACACTGACTTTTACCAACAAAACATCTCAATCGCATGACCGTGCCCATTGCTCCACAGTAATCTGACCCTACACTGATTTTTTTTTTTTATTCTCACTTCAGTGCCAATCCTTGAAGTTCTCATTGTATTGCGTTGAGTGTGGAAATCTTACTTTCACTTTTAAACAAAGACCTGTGTTGTTCTGATTTACAGAGCTTAGATTCCATTTACTCCAGTTTCAATCTGGCTAAATCTGTGTTAGTGAGCACTTCGCCTTTGCAGAGAGAATCCATCCACCTATCAGGTGTGACATATCAAGATGCAGATTAGACAGCAGGATTATTGCACAGGTGTGCCTCAGGCTGGCCACAATAAAATTCCACTCTAAAAGAGTGCAGAAGTAAAGCATCTACTCTAAAAGGAGCACAGCAGTGGGGTGGTGTGGGGTAGGAGAACTTGGGCAGGTTAAACACAAGTCGTACAGCTGCATTTTCTATCATTTGCAGTGCAAGAATAGTGTTTAGAGGAAGACCTGCCAGCAGAGAGTTGCCGTAGTCCAGTCTCAAAATGACAAGAAACTGAACTAGCACCTGGGCAGCCTGTGTGGACAGAAATGGCCGAATCCTTCAGATGTTGTAGAAAGAAATCTACAAGAACAAGCCACATTAGCAACATGTGAGGAGAAGGACAGTTGATTGTCCATAGTTACTCCAAGGTTGTGAGCAGTGGCTGAAGGGGAGAGCAGAGAGTCATGAGGAGTTATTCAGAGATCTTGACCTGGAGATAATTCAGCTGGGATGACCAGCAGTTCTGTTAGGCTGGGGTTGAGTTTTACTTGATGAGCACTTATCCATAAAGATATGTCTGCCAAGCAAGCCAAGATCTGAGCAGAAGCTGTGGTATCTGATGGAGGAGAAGAAAATATGAGTTCAATGTCATCAGTATAGCAGTGTTACGAAAAACCCATTTGAGGATATGACTATACCAATAGAGTGGGTATAGAGTGTGAAAAGTAGGGGGAACAGATATTGGACCTTGTAGGACACCAGTGGAGAGTCTGCATGGGGCAGATGTGGACCCCATCCATGTTACCTGATATGAGCAACCTTCCAGGTAGGAAGCAAACCATTCCCATTCAGATCCATGGATACCGAGGCTCCTGAGGGTAGACAAGGGAGTCTTGTGGTTGACCATGTCGAATTCTGATGAAAGGTCAAGGAGGATGAGTACAGATGACAGCTTGGCTGATCAAGCATCATGAAGTTTCTTAGACAACCAAAAGGGCCATCTCTGTGAAATGTGCCGCTTTGTATCTGGGAGTACATGAAGACAGAAGGCATCTCACATTCACAAATCCGTCGTTAGTTCTCAAAGATGTTTGGTACAAATTACCTGCCAAGTTCCTTCAGAAACTGTGTGCAGGTGTACCTAGGAAAGTTGAGGTTGTTTTGCAGGCAAAGGGTACACCAAAGATTGATTTTATTTGTATATGACTTGAACACTATACTTGACCCCTTTCTGTAAAGTGCTATATGTGTTTATATACATGTACAGTAGAGTTTTATAGGATGTATTTGGATGTGGTGGCTTTGATTTTTCCCTTCACTTGACCCAAACCTGTTCCAGCATGACAACACACCTGTGCACAAAGCCAGCTTCATTAAGATCTGCTTTCCATGGGTTGGAGTGAAAAAATCTCCTGGTATAGAATGCCAAACCTTTTGGTTTGGGATAGATGTGAACTCTGACTGCACCTCAGGCCTCCTCACCACACCTACATCTGTACCTGATTTTACTTACACCAACTTGTGTCTGAGTGAGCACAAATGTCCACAATATTATGTGGAACATCTTTCCAGAAGAGTGGACCTTTTAATAATGGGGACTGAATTTGGAACCGGATGTTTAGATAACACATATCTTCTTCTTCTTCTTCTTTCGGCTGCTCCCATTAGGGGTCGCCACAGCGGATCATCCGTCTCCATACCACCCTGTCCTCTATATCTGCCTCTTTTACACCAACTACCTGCATGTCTTCCCTCACCACATCCATGAACCTCCTCCTTGGCCCTCCTCTTTTCCTCCTACCTGGTGGCTCCATCTTCAGCATTTTTCTACCAATATAATTCATGTCCCTTCTCTGCACATGTCCAAACCATCTCAATCTCGCCTCCCTCACCTTGTCACCAAAACATCCTACATGTGCTGTCCCTCTAATAAACTCATTTCTAATCTTGTCCATCCTCGTCACTCCCAACGAAAACCTCAACATCTTCAGCTCTGCTACCTCCAGCTCCACCTCCTGTCTTTTACTCAATGCCACTGTCTCTAATCCATACAACATCGCAGGTCTCACCACAGTCCTATAAACTTTCCCTTTCATTCTTGCAGATACTCTTCTACCACAAATCACTCCTGTCACTCTTCTCCACCCACTCCACCCTGCCTGCACTCTTTTCTTTACTTCCCTAACACACTCTCCATTACTTTGCACTGTTGACCCCAGGTACCTGAACTCCTCCACCTTCTTCACCTCTTCTCCCTGCAACCGCATCACTCCACTGCCCTTCCTCTCATTCACACACATGTACTCTGTCTTACTCCTACTGACTTTCATTCCCCTTCTCTCCAGCGCATATCTCCACCTCTCCAGGCTCTTCTCAACCTGCTCTCTACTCTCACCACAAATCACAATATCATCTGCAAACATCATAGTCCAGGGAGACTCCTGTCTGACCTCGTCCGTCAACCTGTCCATCACCACTGCAAACAGGAAAGGGCTCAGGGCCGATCCTTGATGCAGTCCAACCTTCACCCTGAACCAGTCTGTCGTACCTACTGCACACTTTACTGCCGTCACACTGTCCTCATACATGTCCTGCACCACCCTCACATACTTCACTGACACACCTGACTTCCTCATACAATACCACAACTCCTCTCTCGGCACCCTGTCGTACGCTTTCTCTAAATCCACAAATACACAATGCAGCTCCTTCTGTCCTTCTCTATACTTCTCCATCAACATCTTCAAAGCAAATAAGGCATCTCTGGTGCTCTTCCTCGGCATGAAACCATACTGTTGCTCACAGATGGTCACCTCTTCTCTCAGCCTGGCTTCCACTACTCTTTCCCATAACTTCATGGTGTGACTGATCAACTTAATTCCCCTGTAGTTACTGCAGGTCTGCACATCTCCCTTATGCTTAAAGATCGGTACCAGCACACTCCTTCTCCATTCCTCAGGCATCCTCTCCCCTTCCAGAATCCTGTTAAACAATCTGGTTAAAAACTCCACTGCCATCTAAACATCTCCACGCTTCTACCGGTATGTCATCTGGTCCAACCGACTTTCCATTCTTCATCCTCTTAATCGCTGCTCTCACTTCCTCCTTACTAATCCTATCTACATCCTGCTTCACCAACTCCACATCCTCCAACCTTCTCTCTCTCTGATTTTCCTCATTCATCAGCTGCTCAAAATACTCCCTCCATCTTCTCAACACACTCTCCTCACTAGTCAACACATTTCCCTCTCCATCCTTTATTGCTCTAACTTGCAGTACATCCTTCCCAGCTCTGTCCCTCTGCTTGGCCAATCGGTATAAATCCTTTTCTCCTTCCTTAGTGTCCAACCTCTTATACAGTTCCTCATATGCCTTTTCCTTGGCTTTCGCCACATCCCTTTTAACCTGCTGCCGCATCTCCTTGTACTCCTGCCTACTTTTCTCATCACTCTGTCGATCCCACTTCTGTTTTGCCAATCTCTTTCCCCTAATGCTCTCCTGCACTTCCTCATTCCACCACCACGTCTCCTTGTCTTGCTTTCTATTTCCAGATGTCACACCAAGTACTTTTCTAGCTGCCTCCCTCATCACTCCTGCAGTAGTTGCCCAATCATCCGGCACCTCTTCACCACCACCAAGCCCCTGTCTGACCTCTTCCCTGAACCTCACACTACACTCTTCCTCCTTCAGTTTCCACCATCTTATTCTTCTTTCAAACCTTACTTTCCTCCTCTTCTTCTTCGCCTCCAAAACCATCCTACAGACCACCATCCGATGCTGTCTAGCTACACTGTCCCCCGCCAACACCTCACAGTCTCCAATCTCCTTCAGGTTGCATCTCCTACACAGAAGATAATCCACCTGTGTGCACCTTCCTCCACTCTTATACGTCACCCTATGATCCTCCTTCTTCTTAAAATACGTGTTCACCACTGCCATTTCCATCCTTTTAGCAAAATCTACCACTATCTGCCCTTCCACATTCCTCTCCTTAAAACCATACCTACCCATCACCTCCTCATCACCTCTGTTCCCTTCACCTACATGCCCATTAAAGTCTGCCCCAATCACCAATCGTTCTTTCCTAGGTACACCATCTACCACTTCATCTAATTCACTCCAGAATCTTTCTTTCTCCTCCATCTCACAGCCAACTTGTGGAGCATAAACACTGATGACATTTATCATCATCCCTTCAACTTCCACCTTCACGATCATCACCCTATCAGAAACTCTCTTCACCTCCACTACACTCTTACTGTACGCTTCCTTCAGAATCACCCCTACACCATTTCTCTTCCCATCCACACCATGATAAAACAGTTTAAACCCACCTCCAATGTTCCTGGCCTTACTCCCTTTCCACTTGGTCTCCTGAACACACAACACATCTACCTTTCTTCTCTCCATCATATCAGCTATCTCTCTCCCTTTACCCGTCATAGTACCAACATTTAAAGTACCAACCCGAACCTCCACTCTCCTACACCGCTCCTTTTCCTGCCGTCTCTGTAGACGCCTTCCTCCTCTCCTTCTCCTCCTTCGGCCAACAGTAGCCCAATTTCCACCGGTACCCTGTCGGCTAACGATACCTGTGGCGGTCGTTGTTAACCCGGGCCTCGACCGATCCGGTATGAAATTCTTATTTGTGATCCGCATATTTGATTTGGCACATGTTTTACGCTGGATGCCCTTCCTAACGCAACCCTCCCCATTTACCCGGGCTTGGGACCGGCACTAAGAGTACACTGGCTTGTGCCCCCCTAATGGCTGGGTTAGATAACACATATCTAATGGTCAAAATTTTAGCCATATAATGTATGTTATATTAAAGTGCTAGAGCCAGCTGCAGAGGAAAAAATTTGGCCCCCTGAGCTAGGTTCCTGATGTTTTTTTATTAATGTCTTTTGAGCTGTTGGTTAAAGTGTTGAATATGAATACTCACAATAGAAGCTTAAGTAAACAAGGGACACACTGACACACTCTGTCTGAGTCTCGCCATAACGGAAATAAGTTAAACTAAAGTTGCATTATAATGCAACTTTATGGAAATAACTTGCTGGTGTAAGGATTTTACCTTTTGCCGCAATAACAGCTTGATGTATTTAAGGACATGCAGGTATTAGTTTTGCACAGTGTTAGAATAATTTTACCTCATTCTTACAATTTTGAAACAGTTCATTCTTAATGAACTGTAAATCAGGATTAAATCATTGTCTGGCTGAAATGATGTTTTTTCTCCCAAGCTTCAGGTTTGTAGCAAATTAGAGCAGGCACTCTTGCAGTATTTTCTTATACAGGGTGGTGCAGGGAAACGTGAAATTTTGAAGAAGCAGCTCAGCACGGCGATGATGCGTGTTGTGGAACGGAGCAGCCAGGGCGCTTCACGATGGCAGGTCAAACAGCCTTGATATTCTCTGGTGTCGCGGCGATTCAACCTCACCTGAGGACTTTTTTTTAAGGCTGATCCAGTTTCTTTGAAATTACCCACTCACGTTGTTATGAGCAAATGGGACATGATCATGATGTCCTAATTGGTAATGACACAGAGTTTCCCTTTGTCCAGCATTTACACTCTCACCATTCTTATAAAAAGCTTTACAGCGGACACTCGCTATGCACCACTGCTCTATTATAACTAATGGCAAGTGGTTCTAAATGAGCTTGAAATAGTTCCAAACAATCGCCGACACCCCAAATTCGCCAATTCCTAGGTCCACGTATTTTGCTGCATCTACACTTCCTTTAATTCTTAATAAGAAGCGCAGATTCCTGCTGATGTGAAGCACCCCCACAGCATGATGTTACCACCACCATGCTTCACTACAGGGATATGTGTTTTGCTGCAAGGAAAGTTTTGGATTTGTGCTTCACACATTGCTTTGGGTTTTTACCAAATATCAGATACTAAACTGTATTTTAGACATACAAAAACTTTTTCCACAAAGCAGCTGCGTCACTCCTGCTTTTACATGGTACTTCTTGCCTCAGCACCTGACAATGAGTCAGGGATTTAAAAAAAAAAGGCACAAGCATGCTAAAGCATGAAGATTCATTTTCCATATATTCTACTGCACCTGAGAAACAAACCAGCAGAGTTAGTCTGAAGTAACCATAATCAGCTATTACTGTGAAAAATTTACTTGTGTTCACATTTGATTTATAACAACTGTCACAAACTCTCTTTTTTATACATTATTTCGGTAATAACCCTTTTTTAAAACTTATCATAACTGACATCTTTCGACTAATTACATGAAATCTTTAATACAATTTCTGTATAATTGTTGAAGAAAGAGGAAATTTGAGGAAATTCAAAAACAAGACTTCACACGTTCGGCGCTGTATTTCAATACTTTTCTATTTCTTTCTCTTTCACTGGTGTTTACTGAAACAGAGAACCGTCTTCTGTAAAATGTGATCCTCACCAGTCACTTCTCCCCCGCCCCTGTCCCCACCCTCCATTCACAAACCAATGCTCAACTACGCCCACAATGAGACTCAAAGTGTAGGTGTGTGTGTGGACCCTCCTAACACTCCATGCCATGTTTCAGTTGATTGAGGGTGGTCTCCCATTATTTTGTATTTCTTTTATATAAAAAAATACTCCTCGAAGCTACATACTTTGTTGTGGCTCTTCTACACCTGCAACTCCTGCCATCTTGAAATCCACGTGCAGCTCAAAACGTGTCTGATTCCATAAATTAGTAGACTTTATCTCAAATAAAAATACAAATGTATTATATAAAATAATCTACACTTTCTGGCTGTATTGAGAGAAAGAAAGGCTCCCCTGCAGTTGGGTAAATGTTATTCCTCACTTATTCCAATTTCAGGTAATGTATTATCTGTTAGCGGCCAGAGCTCCTTTAAGAAGGTAGTGGATGGAGGTAAGACATGTGACCGAGGCATCATGACCTGCATCAAGAGTGAGTCATAGACAGATGTGGCGGAGAAAATCCAGTCATTTTCCAAAATAAAACATCGTACAGAATCAGATAATAAATAAAACGGAAATAATGTAAGTTGTGTATTTTTTCTGTGTGGCCCAGTACCAATTGACCCACGGACTGGTGCCAGTCTGCGGCCCAGGGGGTTGGGGACCACTGATCTAGAGCATACTATAGACCAAATACAACGATACTAGTCTTAAAACTCTTCATTAAAATCATGATCAGAGTGAACCCTGGATTCTGAGTGGCTGAAAGGTGTGATTTTAAACCACTGAAAAGTTTCAACATTTTAACCACCTGTAACCATACAGTTCCAGTTCTATATAGAGAAAGGCGTTCTAGATCTTTAGACTTTTGAACGCGGTGCCGTTTATACAGCGAATGCAGCAAATTTGCCGACCTGGAAAACGTTCTGTTGAGAAATATAAAGAAGAACGACGCCAGGACGACGCTTCGTTATTAGTAGTGACGACATACAGATGCGCTCTCGTGAAAATAAATTTATCTAAATGTAATCACACATCTCGGGGGTGTGATCACATCCATTTTAATGCTCTTCGCTTCACATTAGGCCGTTCTTCACCTTCGCATCATGAAACGCTCATCTATCCCTGGATGATCACTTTACATGTTTACTCACCAGTGGTGGAGGAAGTACAAAAACCATGCAGTTGATTTCAAGTAAATTCAGTAAAAGTGTCCCTTCAAACTTTCATGAGTAAAAGTGCAAAAGTTTTTGCCTTCAAAGTACAGATTTATTACCACTATAATGTTCCTGTTATCATTTTTATTCATTCTTTACTTAAATCAACTCAGTTGATGTAAAAAGACTTGAATGTGACTCTCAGCACACTGATCTATTAATAGATTGATATTAATGACTCAAACACTGATTGATTTCTAAACGAGTGTAAAACCGAGCGTGCGCTCGACCCTGATTGGTGGATCGCTGCATGTTTGAACAGTTACGTTTTTATCCTCGTAAATAAAAAGAGAGGACTGATTTCGCAAAATGTAGTTGAGTAAAAATAAATGTTTGACTTTGAAGTTACAGTAAAAGTCTCCCAAACTGGAAACACTTCAGTAAAGTAAAGCATCGAGTTCAAATCCCACCCACACCAAGCTGACATTCATGGGCCCCTGAGCAAGGCCCTTAACCCCGTAGCTGCTCAGCTGTATGAATAAAAACGAATGCAACTGGTTGTGGATGAGGGCGTCTGCCAAATACACTACGGAGGTGAACGATACACGAAAAATCTACTCAAGTACAGTAACGAATTACATTTACTACCTTACTGTACTCTCACTTGGCTGCTGAGCTGCAACGTGATTGGCCGAGTGGATAAAAAAGTTTGACAGCTTTTTGAAATGCTGCACTTTTTTTTTTTTAATCAGCTGTGATGGAGAAAATCCCAGATTAAATCACTTTGCAAAAGCTTTTTTATCTTGTAGAAAACGTGAATGCAGTGTAGATTTGCTCAATAGGGATTTTGTGATTTTTTTTGTTTTGTTTACCTTTTTAAATCAGGTTATGTATATATATATATAAAAAAAAAAATACAATTTTGACGTGATCAGAAACGCACACAAAAAACATCAGTCTTTAATAAAGATTATTTTCATCATCCAGTTCATGATACAAGAGAAACCATATTTGTGCGTTTGAAGGTGTAACACGTGTCGGAGCAGAACAGAACAGAATAGGACAGAACAGGACGACGTCTTTGTGCTGGACGTCGTGTCGCTTTGACGCGTCTCGAGACGTCTGAAATGATGCGGCTCGTTGGCAGTGAAAGTTCGCAGGCAGTGTCCTCACGTTGTCACGCTCCACGTTGACGGAACACGAAGAAAGAACGTTCGGAGGAAGCGAAACACGTCGCGATTGGATTTTCTGTGCAAGTCGCGTGCATAGTCAAAGTGAAACGTGGAAGTCTTTCAAGCGATTTGATTCGTTTTTTTTTTGTTTTTGTTTTTTTTGAGGAGGAGGTATTGCACACGGGTACAGTGATGATTCGTTGACGCGGGACTACAGCGGAAAGCCGGACTGGAAGGAAGCGAGACGTGTAGCTTTGAAATCCTCATGATGGTGACAGTTCAAGGGGTAAAAGTCTGCGCTCGGGATCGAATGTAAGAACCGTGATATGTCGCAAATCTGTGACGAAGTTCAAAGGCTGGTTTGGTGATCGTATGCAGCAACTTCTTGTCTTGGAAGGAGGAAAAAAAATGAACTCTTTCACCAGCAGACTCGCTGCAGTCTTGACTGTGGCGTTGGATCCCGGCGTGTCCGGCGTCACTCACGTGCTCCTTGGGGGGGCGCTGCTACCGGAAGAGTGATTGTCTCACAGAGGCAGTGGTGTTGTAGGCGGCGGTGGATGATAAAGAAAATCCGAGGCAGTGTCGTGGTTGTGTGAATGAGGCAGTGTAAGAATTTCTTTGATTGCACAGAAAAAGATATGAAAAATGTGAACATGCTGAAATTGTACTTAAACTGCCGATGGTCAAATACACTATATGGCCAAAGGTTTGTGGAGAACGGACCATCAAATCCATGCTTTGTGAACGTCCCATTCCAAATCCCTGTTTGCTCTTATAATAACCATCTTCTGGCGAGATGTTCCCCTGGATTTTGTGAAGCTTCATTAAGCTACAAACTTCTTCAAATGATGTATGTGAGAAGGTGAAGAGGCCATGGGGTGTGGTGAGAGCTTCCACACACTTCCAACCTATGAAAAGCATATCTTCATGAAACCGGCTTTGTGCACAGGGGCATCTTCATGCTGGTTCTGGTCTCATTGTTCAGATGAGGGAAAAGTTTTAATGCTGAAGCAAACAAAAACATCTTGTGGTAACAGTTTGGAGAAAACCCACATCGGGTTGTAATGATCAGATGTCCACAAACATTTGACCTTATAGTGTGTTCATCAGGAGCAGACAAATCAGTAGCTTTGGGCTTCATGTAAAACTAGATTTAAACTGTTATCATAATAGGATATGAACGATGTCTCGGTGAATCGCAGCTGTACCGCACGCCATCGGCTACCAGCGCTCAGGTTTCCCAGGCAACCAAACACCAATCCGAAGAAACAATGCAGCCAGATAACGAATCTGATTTGTCCACTCCTGAGTTACTTTTAATCCGGATTCTCCTTCAGCGCTAATCTCTATTAACATTGCGTAATAACGCGTTTGTTCGAGCCCATAATGACTCCCGTGCTCATCTACGCTCGAGTGGGTCGAACGGCGTGACCACGTCACCGGAACATCCACGACGATCGCCAGACTGCGAGCAGAACTGAACCGTGTTCGACTCGCGGGACAAAGACGAAGCAGAAATGCGAGTTTGTTTGTTTTTTTTCCTGCATCAACACAAATTCTTTTCAATCATCGAATGATACTCGAATGTTCATATATTCCGTAAGAAAACAAAAACACAAAAAAAAAAAAAAAAGAAAAGAAAATGTCCCTGATGACATTTGGACAGCGGACGTCCCGTGTCTCTAGATCGCCGTCTCCTCGTGAGGAAATCCGAAAAACGGCTCTATAAAGTTCATAGGGAAATGTTTTCTCGGAAACGTTCCACGATCTCACGTCCTTCTCGTGTCTCTGATTCGAATCAGATCAAGTCCGAGTTTTTGACCGAGCGTGCAAGCTGCTTTCGATCGGATCGGTACCTCGGCAGTACCACCAACCCGCACACCTGTAATGCGAGTGTGACTCAGGCTCAGCCGGTGTGTGTGTGTGTGTGTGTGTGTGTGTGTGTGTGTGTGTGTGTGTGTGTGTGTGTGTGTTTGAAGCTTGTAAATCAGCCACATTGTTCTAAAACCAGACCCTCAGACTGCACGTGTGTGTACAGAGTCATGGAGCAGGTTCAGG
Organism: Silurus aristotelis; assembly: GCF_946808225.1. Lineage (NCBI taxonomy): Eukaryota > Metazoa > Chordata > Actinopteri > Siluriformes > Siluridae > Silurus > Silurus aristotelis. Next base: position 2,419,790 of record NC_139590.1, read on the forward strand.
TCGATTATTCTTAACGTGTGTGTGTGTGTGTGTGTGTGTGTGTGTGTGTGTGTGTGTGTGTGTGTGTGTGAATAGGTGTGTGTATACGTATTCTTATGTGTGTGTGTGTGTGCGTGCGTGAGAGAGTGATATTCAGGGCGAGTGTGTCGATGGGCTGCTGTGTATTGAGCTGGGGGAGAGACTCGGGCTGCAGCTGCCTGGGGGGTTCCCGCTGCTGCCTTCTAATCCCTCAGAGTTCTCCAGCATCTCCTGGATGAGTGGAGGCATGGCCCCCGGGATCTCCATCTTCAGAGTGATCACTCGCTCTGCTCCTGGTGAACGACATAGAAAGATCATATTGTATAACTACATTAAACCTCTAAATGAGTTCAAATCCCACCCACACCAAGCTGCCACTCGTGGGCCCCTGAGCAAGGCCCTTAACCCCGTAGCTGCTCAGCTGTATGAATAAAACGAATGTAACTGGCCGTGGATGAGGGCGTCTGCATTAATATAAAGAAAATGTCTGCGGTTTGGTCGTGTGTGTGTTCAATTTCCTCGTGTGTAAAATCGTGCTCTTCACCTTTAGCACTGATGCTCCTGAGGTCTGTGATCTTCATCAGCATCTTGGGGAACATGTGTGGTTTATGAGGCCTCCTCTTCCTCACGTAGATCTTCAACGCTTCCAGTAGCGGCTCCTGCAGGACATCGACCTTGTCCGACTCCTCCAGGTCCTGGCGATCTGTAAAGAAAGAGACTCGTGACGGCTTCCGTCTAGAGACATGAAACTACTCAGCGGTGAATAGTGTTGTTGGACCCGCCCCCCAAACATGATTGGTTAATGATGATGACAAAATAAATTGAAATCGATGACGGCAAAAAATCCCTACGGGGCAACAAAAGTAAGTGTTATTAAAATAAAACAGTTGCAGAAATATTTTGCGCATAATGAATTAATTGACAGCCGGTCAGTAAAAGACTATTGGGGTATAAATAGTGTATCTTAGAGAGGCAGAGTCTTTCAGAGGTAAAGATGGGCGGAGCTTTACCAATCTGTGAAAGACTGCGTCTACAAACTGTGGAAATCAAATTGAATGTCTGGGTGCTAAAATGAGCTGTGAAAACATTTGGCGCATCATGAAACAAAAAACACAACAAAGGAAACCCAGAACTGTAGAGCAGGTAGAATCCTGTATCACATATGGAGCAACATTTCTCCTCCAAAACTTCAGCAGCTGGTCTCCTCAGTCCCCAGATGTATAGGGACAGAAGACGTGATGCTACACAGTGGGAAACACGGCCCTTTAACATCTTTTAAAGTGTTGCAGCCATCAAATTCAAACTGACCTTATTTTTTTTCTTTAAAATGTTATAGAGTCTCAGTTTAAACATTTGACGTGTGTTTTTGTTTTTATTGTGAATAAATTATCTGTTTTTATTATTTACATTTCACACAATCTTTATAGAATTGGGGTATTCGGTGTAAGGAATCAACGTAGGGAACACTCAGGGGGCGGGGCTAGCGGCACAGGATTGTGCTGAGCCTTTGCCCATTTACACAGACACTACATTAGAAAGAGGATATCCAGAGTGTTGTATGCATCATCCAGAGTGTTGTATGTATCATGTATGTTCATTTGCGCTTCATACATGGGTGCAGTAACACAATCTCGGCTGTAATCTGCCTGAAAACTCGTTTTCACTCCAGTCTCCAGCTCACGGCTGCTGGTCGATACTCAGAGTGGTGTGGTGGAGTGAAGCCCTGCAGTACCTCCACACAGCAGGCAGATGGCGCTGAGCAGGCCCGTCTCGGCGTCGTCCATCTCCAGCGGCAGCAGCTGATTGGCGAAGGCGAACACGAGATCGGTGAGTGGCCCGAAGCCGGCGTTGTGCATCTGCGTCCGGTTCAGCGTCAGTCCGTCCGAAAACGTCATGGTGTCCTGATCCGGAGTGTAGCGTGTGCAGATCCGCAGAATCTGGCGAAGGACAGGGAAGGGGGACAGAGACGTGAGAACAATCACGTGTGTATGGATACCAGGAGACACTTTCGAATTCTGCTCTCTCAAGTTTCAGAAATATAAATTAATAAACAAATAGAAGCGATTTCAAACATCAAACACTCATCAAAGGGGTCTCCCACAGCAGGGGTGTCCCTGACCAGACCACCATGCAGTCAACAAGTGTGTAAGACAACTTTTATTTATCTTTTTAAATTTGAAATGAATGGCGAAAGCGACCTTCGTTAAAAAAAAACAGTCTGCATTATACATTTATTTTGGGATTTCTATACGTGAAATAAGACATTGCTCACCCCCCACCCCCCCACCCCCTGCGCTTAACCAAAATGGTACGATCCTCGTTTCATAAAACCTCTGCGAAGATTCCACAGATCACATGACAATCTTGCGGGTTTTTTTGTTTCAATAGCTGCAATTATGTTTCATGTAAAACAAAAAATTTGTGACAGAGATACTAAAACATTAAATGCATCTAGAAAAGGATAAAAACTAACGCCACACGTTTTTTTTACTAAATAAAAAATGTCAGACTGTTGTGGAGGAAGGGAAAGGAATGTGTGTGTGTGTGTGTGTGTGTGTGTGTGTGTGTGTGTGTGTGTGTGTGTCCCTTACCAGGATGTCGAGGCAGGCTGCTTTGAGCAGTGTGATCTGATCGGCGATGGTCAGCGTGGTGAAACCCGGCAGCTGTTTGGCGAATTCCACCGTTTTGATGATGCACTTAGTGGACAGTTCGCTGAATTTGTCCCACAGATTCACATCCAGAGCGACTCGATGATCAGCGCTGTTATTCTACATGATGGAGAAAAAAGAAAAGAAAAAAAAAAACACCTCATACCAGAGCTTGATGGTGGACTCAAAGTTTGGACAGAACCGGTGCCCTCTGCTGGCAAGTCTCACTCACCGTGGTGTATTTTCCAAGCTGGCACAGTGAAGGAAACGTCTCCTGGTGAGCTTTTCTCACGCGCTCGATCATCTGCTCCGTGTCGGCACTCAAGACGTAGCTCTCCGAGCACTCCGGCTTCTTCTCCTCCTTCTTCTTCTTGTTCCGGTCGTTCCGCACCGCTGTGAGAAAAAAAGAGGAAAATTAAAGTTACTTACTGCTTCAACCAGGAAGAACCGTGTAAAGCAAATAACACAACACACTGGTTCGAAATCAGAGGTCATGTTGGGAAGCTTGTAGACCCCTGACCAGATGTGCTTCTTTTTTGAACATCTCATTCCACAATTAGTTTCCATTTACTAATTCATTCAAGAGATCTTCCACACCTTCCAACCCATGTCAAGCAGAGCTTCATTTGTGCACAGACGCATCATCATGCTGGAGCTGATTAGGGTTTCAAGTGATCGGAAAATGCAACACTTCTGCGTCCAACTTTGCGGGGAACCGTTTGGGGGAAGAACCACATACGCCAGCGAAAGTCAGGTGTTCCAGTTTATCGCCCAGGAGAAAACTCATTCATCTAAAAACTACACTTATCTACCTCCAGATCTGCACCACCGCACACAAGTGAACGGTCATTACACGCTTTAACACTAGATGGCGCCAAAACCCCTATTGTGCTGCAGGATTCCCAGCTCAGTCCTGAGAGCATCTCCAGCAGCTCCTGCACCATCAGTGTGTAAGTGATGTAACTATGATGAAAGAACACTTTAATGCAGAAGAAATAAGAGGAAAATCAGGTAAGGAGCGAGGCAACGACGCAGAGTGGGTGAGGACAAGAAATCACACAAACAAACACACACACACAGTACATAAATCATACATATGTGCAGTTATTACACTTACATTATTATAGTTGGCCACCCTACACAAACACACACACACACACACACACAAACAACGGTATACACACCATACACAAATTCGACTTGCTACACACACATACATAAACATACACAAACACAAAAGTACATCCATCATACACAACTATAGAGTTCCATTATTACAATTCAACTGGGGCACACACACACACACACACACACACACACACACACACACACACACACACACACACACACACACACACACACACACACACACACCCCGCTGGCAGATGAAGCTGTTAATATAAATGATGAACGATGTCTGTGTGCTGCTCTAATCGAATCTGGTCACATGACACAACACAGCACAAAGCATATTCTCTCCTGCTGTCTTGCTCGGTGTGTGTGTGTGTGTGTGTGTGTGTGTGTGTGTGTGTGTGTGTGTGTGTGTGTGTGTGTGCTTTTTGTATCAGATACACACACACACACAGCACGTCAGTAAGCGATCTGTATGGCCACACACAGCGTGTAACACTCAGCTAACACACTTAACACCTCCTCTGCGTTTTCTCTTCCCTCCTCGTTATTCTGTTCATATCTCTGCAGTCACGTTCTATTCTTATCCCTCACGTGAATTTATTCCTCCTTCTTTCATTCTTTCCAAAGTCTCACGTGTTCCGTCTGGTTTGAATTCTTTTTCCTTTTCCCCTTTTTTATTCTTTCGCTCTTTTTTCCTCTCTCCCTCGTAGGATTTGTCTTGATTCGTCCGCATCGTCTCTCCATGCTGCTGTCTTTGTTGTCATCCGATTGTTTTTTTTTTTTTTTTTTAAAAAAGGGGTTAAAAAAAACATGACTTGGAAAGGATGTGGAATACTACAGCTGATCCCGGGGGTTGCCAGATTGGTTCTGAAAACCCTTTCTTAATTCTCTCTGTAATAAAACATTTGATTTTCTAATTTATAAAAAATAAAAAAAATAAACAATTGTTTCTCATTTCATCTCACAGCTATTTAGCAAGCAGTAGGTTTCCTCTATTGTTTTTTTGATCGGTTTTTATCTGTTAAAGCTCAACAAGCCGCTGATGAAGGAAGACTGGACGGGTTTGAGGTGACGGTGAAGGAAAAGAGGACACACGGGAAAACTCACAGCCATTCTGGACAATAAACAGCAACGTTTGTGTTTCCTCGTCTCTATATTCTTGTACCTCTCTCTGTCTTCCCCTTCCTTCTACTCTCTCTCCTTCTCTCTTTTTGCCCCCCCCTCTCTCTCTTTCTCTGAAATATTTCAGGTTCCTCTCCCAGCTCTTGGAGGAGTGCAAACATTCCTCAGTGTGTTTCAGTGCTGTGTGGAGGTCGGTATCAGCAGCCAGGTCATAAAGATACACAGTTACCACTAACACCAAGAACACCACCTCCAACACCAACACTACCAGTTTCTTCAACACTACCACTATTACCAACACCAAAACACTAACACCATTAACAGCACAAAGACACCAACACAACCAAGACATCACCACCACCACAAATACATCACCACCACCATCAGGACATCAACACCACCACCATCACCACCATCAAGACACCCCCATGAAGCCACCACCACCACCAAGACACCACCAACATCAAGACACCACCACCACCAAGACACCACCATGAAGACACCACCACCACCAAGACACCACCATCAAGACATTACTATCACCAAGACACCACCACCAAGACCAAGACACCACCACCATCAAGACATCACTATCACCATCAAGTTACCACCAAGACACCACCAACATCAAGACACCACCATCAAGACATTACTGTCACCAAGACACCACCACCACCACCATCAAGACATCACTATCACCATCAATTTACCACCAAGACATCAACACCACCACCAAGACACCACCACCACCAAGACATTACTATCACCAAGACAATACCACAACCATCAAGACAAACACAGACCCCCACACCACCACATCCCCAAGAGTCAGTTATTATTATTAGCACATGAACAGGTCTTTTTTATTCAGAGTAAATGTTTCTCCCACAGAGGAAATAAATGGAGAAAATTATCGTTTAGCTTTGGTGCATTTTCAGTGTTCTCACTGTAGTGAACATCTAGAGCTTCAGACGTTACAGTTTCATCTCTGTCAAGTTCCTGAATGAATCGAAACACTCGGACTTCAAACGTCTCTTTGAAACCAGCTGTAAGAAGCGAAAGTTCGATCGTGTCGGAATTCCTCCTTGAACGCTCTTCTGAAGTCCGACTTCGGCAAACCGCTCCAAACCTCAACACAGTTCCTTTGGCTGTTAGCAAACAGGAAACTATTTTTAGTAGACCTTCACATCACTGTTCAAACTGCTCTTCATCTCCATCATTTAACCATGCCATCGTTTCCTTCATGCCCTGGCGCTCGCTCTCAAATGGAACTTGTTCAAACTGTGACTTGCACTGCGAATGTAAATCCAGTGCTATTACAACACACACACACACACACACACACACACACACACACACACACCTCCAACTGTGGAAGTGATCTGCCCGAGGCTTCTCCTCCTCTGCACATATTCATCTCTCTGGAGAGAGCGAGGTGCCAGTGTGGGCCGTGGAAACCCATCTAATGGAACCATTAAAGAACTATTAGTGCAGAGAAGCTCATTTTTCACCCCACACACACACACACACACACACACACACACACACACACACACACACACACACACACACCGATCGAGAGTCGCTTCTGCATATTAAACAGGAACTCGTAAACACTTGCAGGGCTGCGCGAGGAGAACGGATCAACGCGTCTGAAGAAAGATTTCGGCGTGTGGTGGAACCCAGGATGTGAAAGGAAGAGAAAAGAGAGAGACGTTCCTCACGACAGGAACGCAAACAAAAACACACGTTCAGCTCCGTTTCTTTAGTTCGTGCAAAGAAAATGGGGGAAAAAAGTAGATCTTAATGAAAACTGATGATGATCTTCTCAAAAGATCTCACTATCCTTTTATTTTATAGATCAGATTCAGAGTACTGAAGCTACCTGTGGATATTACACACACACACACACACACACACACACACACACACACACACACACACACACACACACCGCTCTGCAGGACATGTCTTTCATGACTTCTCCAGCCACATGTGGTTCTTCCACAAACTGTTCCCACCTGAAGGCCTGATGTTCAGACGCATTTGTTGGCAATGAAATTTTGCCTTCACTTGAAACGTGCGTGACGACGACTATTTTAATGATCCAGTATTCTGCCGATTATTTCACTGATTAATCGAGTAATCGGATATGAAGCACTTTTTCTTCATCAAAGATCAAAACTGAACAGAAGAGAAAAGACGGGACTCTGCAAATGTCATTAGTTTCCTTTTAAAGAAAAAATTTTATTTAAATTTTAAAAAGAATATCTGTGAAAACTAAACCCATTTAGTGCATTTAATTGCCAAAAACAAATATATATATAAAAGATAAATCAAAATGTAAATTCCAGGTTACTCTAATGAACTGTATGAAGTTTTCTTTGTTTTAGTTTGAAATGATCCCAAATTTTGGGGAAATTTGTCGTTGTTCTTTGGCCTGAATCCTGTGGAAACTCGTTTTATCGCCACAAATTCTGCCTTTGTTTCTCGGAAACATCTGACATTTCTGGTGCATCCGGTGGTGACCATGTTGTGGTCCTGAAGTGTGAAGCTGTAGGTGTATGAACGAGGTTCCTCTGCTTCTGCGTCATGTTCCCTCTCCCACAGAGCTGTTTGTTACTGGAGTTCTCTCCAGGGATCAGAGGATTAGTTTGATAGCATGCGATTCTATCGATTGGAGCTGATTTCATTGTTAATGTGTAAAACTTTCACGCACTGCAGAGTGGTGGCGCTGCCCGACTGGCAAAAAAAAATAAAAAAATAAAAAATTGTGAGAAAAAAACAAGGTTCCACGTGAGTCTTCTCCTCTGCCCTCACGGTTTTCTCCCCGTTCCTCCATTTTTTCGCTCTGCGGCACCTTCTGTGTTTACCTGTCCAGAGCGCTCCAGAGTTTAGCAGGTGGTGCGCCAGTAATAACGGTCCGTGGGGAAACACGGTGCTCCGTGTGGAGTTGATTCAAATAATTTAAATCAGAAGCTTGTTTATTAAAGCCTTCACACACACACACACACACACTACTGCATATGACCACCCTCTAATCAGTGTGTGATGAGTTTAGCATATGGATGAAGACTGACAACAAAAAAAACCTCAGCTTCTGTGAAGGCTTTAGAGGGCAGCTGGGGGCAAAACAGGGGCAAAGCAGGATCAAAGAAAAGAGGTCAAAAGTCACCCAGGCTGGCAGGGGAGAGATGGAAGGGCTAATATGTTGATGGATAGCGGTCAACACACACACACACACACACACACACACACACACACACACACAGAAAGAAAAATGCATGTTTAGACTCCGCCCACAAGGTGGTAGAAGTGAGACTGCTGGTAGGACAGACAAAGACACACACACACACACACACACACACACACTTACACTCTTTAGACATGCCCACTTCCAGGCACTTCTGCAGGCGACAGTACTGACAGCGGTTGCGTGTGACCTTGTTGATGATGCAGTTCTTCTCTCGGTGGCACGTGTACAGCATGTTCTTCTGGATGCTTCTGCGGAAGAAACCCTACACACACACACACACACACACACACACACACACACACACACACACACACACACACGTCAGTAATTAAATAAACACTAACTGAGGCAGATGAGAACTTTGAGGCCAAAAGTTTGTGGACACCTGACCCCCATTTGCTCTTATAATTAGCTCCACTCTTTCTGTGGAGATTTGTGCAGCCCAAAGGGTGTAAGTGAACAGGTTCTGATGTTGGTGAGGTTAAAGGGAGGCCTAGGGTGCAGTCAACGTGAAAACTTTGTGAAAAGGTGTTTAAAAGGGTTGGCGCTCTATCACAGGAGATCTTCCAACCCATGGAAAGTAGATCTTTATGAAGCTGGATTTGTGCACAGGAGCATCATCATGCTGGAACAGGTTTGGATCTTCTAGTTCAAGTGAAGAACCACGTACAACTGGAGAAGTCAGGTGTTCCAATACTTTTGGTCATCAAGTGTATGTTCGTATTTAATAATAATTATTTTCTATTCATTTTTTAAGCTTGTGTGTGTGTGTGTGTGTGTGTGTGTGTGTGTGTGTGTGTGTGTGTGTGTGTGTGTGAGTGAGAGAGAGAGAATTCACAGAAAGCTGACGCATTGATAAAGCCGTGACAAAACTTGACTAAAAGCCCCAAAACTCATTCCCAAGTGTGAACTGGCAACCGATCAGCTTTAACACACACACACACACACACACACACACACACACACACACACACACACACACACACACCACTATCACATCTCAACGCATCACACCTTCACACATTTACTCGAGGAAATCGGATGAAAGTAAACACGGGACAGGAATTAGTCATGCAGTGTGTGTGTGTGTGTGTGTGTGTGTGTGTGTGTGTGTGTGTGTGTGTGTGTGTGTGAAAGAGAGACACACAAAGGAGTCTGCAAATGACCCTGCTGTGACCCCATGTGCAGGAGCTGAGTAGAGAAAAGAAGAGAAAAGCAATGAGAAGACTGGCTGAGGAAATGAAAGGATGGAGAGACAGCTGACAGAAGGGAGAGAAAAAATGAGGGATTAAAGAAAATACAAGATATGGGAACGAAGCCAAGAAGAAAATTCAAGAAGGAAGCAATAATCTGAGGTGACACAAGACAAGAGAAGAGAAGAGAAGAGAAGAGAAGAAAAGAGAAGAGAAGAGAAGAGAAGAGAAGAGAAGAGAAGAGAAGAGAAGAGAAGAGAAGAGAAGATGAATTTGGGAGAGGATGATATAATGAAAGAATGAGCTGAGAGGATGAGATGAAAGAGTGAAATGATGAGAATAAAATGATTAGATGATAAAATGATGGGAAGATGAGAAGATTAGAGAGTCTTTAAATGATTTGATGAAAGAAGGAGGAGATGAAAGGAATAGAGGATATGAGGATGTGAGAATGAAAGAATAAAATGATGAGAGGATGAGAATGAGAGGATGAGAGAATAAAAGGATGAGAGGATGCAGGATGAGAATGAGAGGATGAGAAAATAAAAGGATGAGAGGATGCAGGATGAGAATGAGAGGATGAGAAAATAAAAGGATGAGAGAAAGAGAATGAGAGGATGAGAGAATGCAGGATGGAGAGAAGACGTATTGCTGGGATTCTCAGCAGTAGGAAAACGAGTGGAAACACCGAGCATGAAAATTTAATGAGTTTGTGTTTGTATCTTGCTGAGTGAGTGTGTTTGTGTAGCGTGTACACACATCCCACAGCGCTCCCTGTGTGTGTGTGTGTGTGTGTGTGTGTGTGTGTGTGTGTGTGTGTGTGTGTGTGTGTGTGTGTGTGTGTGTGTGTGAGAACTCAGCACTAAACTCTACTCTCACCTTTCATAGACTGGAGAAGATAGAAAGAGGAGAGGATGAGAGAGAGAGAGTGAGAGGATGAAAAGACAAGAGGATGAGAAAGGAAGAGGATGGTAAGATGAAGTTGAGAGGAAGAGGATGGTAAGATGATTTGAGAGAAAGAGGATGGTAAGGTGATTTGAGAGGAAGATGAGGGTAAGATGATCTGAGAGGAAGAGAGAGCTGGAGGACCATGTAGAGGGAAGGGGTGCTCAATACTTTGATCGTGAAGGTGGTGTGGAAGATCACATGAGATTAGAAAACAGATATTTAGGTACATCATTATGACTTATTAGTAGCTCACATGCTGAAAAGTGTGTGCACCCCTGAGGAACATGATGATCAGAGTAACCATGGTGTGTGTGTGTGTGTGTGTGTGTGTGTGTGTGTGTGTGTGTGTGTGTGTGTGTGTGTGTGTGTGTGTGTGTGTGTGTGTGTGTGTGTGTGAATATGAACATTATGTGGAGGATTGCAGTTATATTTATTTGGTGTATTTATAGTGTGTGTGGTGAAACTGCGGGCTAAAAATAACCTGAGTAAGTGCTGAGAGGAAACTGAGAGAGAGCTGAGAAAGACCTTAGACAGAGCTTTAAGAGAGCAGTGAGAGAGGACAGAGAGCAGTGAGAGAGGACTGAATGAGCTGTGAGAAAGGACTGAGAAGGCTGTGAGACCGCTGTGAGAGATTTGAGAGAGCAGTGAGAGAGCTGTGAGCGAGTAGTAAGAACTTTGGGAAAGAGTTTAAAGAGAGCTGGTACCTTGCAGCCCTCACAGGCGCTGACTCCATAGTGATATCCTGATGATTTGTCTTGACAAACAAAGCAGGGTTTATAGACACGAGGAGGAGGCGGAGGAGATGGAGGACTTGGGACGATGTCCTCTGAACTGGAGCTCTGAGTGTCCACCGCTACAGAGACAGAGAGAGTTAGTCATGCATGAATACATGAATATTACACAATGCTATTAGTAATGTCAAAGAAACAGGGATAAAGTAAAGCTGTAAACAGATAAAGAAAGCCTGTGATTGGAAAAAAAAGCCTGTGACTGAGATGAAGGAAGCCTGTGATTGGGCAAAGGAAGCCTGTGATTGGCTGGCTTTGGTTTTAGACATTCACAATTCACAGACGTAGTGGAATTCAAACTCATGATCTCCTAAGGAAGATCTGGTCAGTATTACAGTATGATGATATCGTGATATCGATACTGCAATCAAATATGACATGATGTTTTACAGGATAATCAGAGGAATTTCTGATATTATTATTATCACCACCATTGTTATTGTTGTTATAGTTATTAATATTATTATTACATTTATATTTGTATGAGAGAGGAACAACACCTTCACAAATACATTCACACACAAAAAAAAAACACACAAATCTATAGACACACAAATACAATCACACACACAAGGTGAAACATGCACACACAAATACTCCCATAAACTCCACCCGGTCCCATACACCCCACCCAAATCTCACAAACCCCGCCCAGGTCA
>NC_139590.1:2434055-2469055 GCF_946808225.1 Silurus aristotelis
CTTCCGGATGTTTCCTTGAATCCAGGTTGATAGAAATCCGTCTCGGACCCGAGCTCTGATCTAACAGCGTACATAAAAAAGGCTGCAGAGGGAACGTCTGGTACTCCGGGCCGCTGGAAAGAACCCCTCAGACACGGGCGACGAGGAGTGCAGAAATAGTCTGGTTGCCGGATGCTTCAAGGAAAAAACTAACATGCCTCAGGATTAGCCAGAACCGTGGGCTCCGAGAACCGCAGGCTCCGAGAACCGCAGGCTCCGAGAACCGCGGGCTCCGAGCAGCAATTTAGTCATCAAGGTGCTTTTTTTCCACGGGCTGCAAAATAACAGCCCTCTGAGAGAAAAGTCTTCAACACACAGACGAGCGCGTGGCGGCACGTGGGGGCTAAAAAAAAAGCGATTCCCAAAGTGACCGCTTACAGCTTAGAGGCTGAAATGTGGGGAGACACAAGGCCAAAAAAAACACTCCTACCCCCAATCCTACCCAAGGAGAGAGAGAAACAGACAGACAGACACTCACAGAAAAAAAATAGAAAATGAGACAGAGAGACAGAGTGAGAAAGACTGACAGAAAGAAAACAAGACAAGACAGAAAGAGCGACAAAGAGAGACGTTGATTAGATGGAGGTATGTAATGAGATTATCAGTGAATAATGGAGGTTATGTAAAGGATGAAAGATTTAGGATTTTATTCATTTTTTCAACCTAAATCCCTGAATTGCTCGTCCCACAAGAGACATCTTTTAGCGATTTTTTCTCAGTGAGACGATATTTTTATGTTACCTCTCAGCAATATTAGTGTAACCTCTCAGATGCATCTCTCAGCGTTACCTCTCAGCGTTACCTCTCAGATACACCTCTCAGCGTTTCCTCTCAGATACACGTCTCAGCGTTAACTCTCAGATACACCTCTCAGCGTTACCTCTCAGATACACCTCTCAGCGTTACCTCTCAGAGTTCCCTCTCAAAAACATCTCCCAGCGTTACCTCTCAGACACACCTCTCAGCGTTACCTCTTAGATACATCTCTCAGCGTTACCTCTCAGATACATTTCTCAGCGTTACCTCTCAGCGTTACCTCTCAGATACATTTCTCAGCGTTACCTCTCAGATACATCTCTCAGCGTTACCTCTCAGATACATCTCTCAGCGTTACCTCTCAGATACATCTCTCAGCGTTACCTCTCAGATACATCTCTCAGCGTTAACGCTCAGATACATCTCTCAGCGTTAACGCTCAGATACACCTCTCAGCGTTACCTCTCAGATACACCTCTCAGCGTTACCTCTCAGATACACCTCTCAGCGTTACCTCTCAGATACATCTCTCAGCGTTACCTCTCAGATACATCTCTCAGCGTTACCTCTCAGATACATCTCTCAGCGTTACCTCTCAGCGTTACCTCTCAGATACACCTCTCAGATACATCTCTCAGATACATCTCTGTGTTACCGCTCAGATACATCTCTCAGCGTTACCTCTCAGATACACCTCTCAGATGCACCTCTCAGCGTTACCTCTCAGAAAAATCTCTCAGCGTTACCTCTCAGATACATCTCTCAGATACATCTCTCAGCGTTACCTCTCAGATACATGTCTCAGTGTTACCTCTCAGCGTTACCTCTCAGATACACCTCTCAGCGTTACCTTTCAGATACACCTCTCAGCGTTACCTCTCAGATACACCTCTCAGCGTTACCTCTCAGATACATCTCTCAGCGTTACCTCTCAGATACATCTCTCAGCGTTACCTCTCAGATACATCTCTCAGCGTTACCTCTCAGATACATCTCTCAGCGTTACCTCTCAGATACATCTCTTAGATACATCTCTCAGCGTTACCTCTCAGATACATTTCTCAGTGTTACCGCTCAGATACATCTCTCAGCGTTACCTTTTAGCGTTACCTCTCAGCGTTACCTCTCAGATACATCTCTCAGCGTTACCTCTCAGATACATCTCTCAGCGTTACCTCTCAGCAATATTAGTGTTACCTCTCAGATACATCTCTCAGCGTTACCTCTTGGCGTTACCTTTCTCAGCATTACCTTTCCCAAGCGTTACCTCTCAGATACATCTCTCACCGTTACATTTCAGAAACATCTCTCAGCGTTACCTCTCAGATACATCTCTCAGCGTTACATCTCATATACGTCTCTCAGCAATATTAGCATTACCTCTCAGAGTTACATCTCAGATACACCTCTCAGCGTTACCTCTCAGATACATCTCTCAGCGTTACCTCTCAAAAACATCTCTTAGCGTTACCTCTCAGACACACCTCTCAGCATTACCTCTCAGATACATCTCTCAGCGTTACCTCTCAGCGTTACCTCTCAGCGTTACCTCTCAGATACATCTCTCAGCGTTAACGCTCAGATACACCTCTCAGCGTTACCTCTCAGATACACCTCTCAGCGTTACCTCTCAGATACACCTCTCAGCGTTACCTCTCAGATACATCTCTCAGCGTTACCTCTCAGATACATCTCTCAGCGTTACCTCTCAGATACATCTCTCAGCGTTACCTCTCAGCGTTACCTCTCAGATACACCTCTCAGATACATCTCTCAGATACATCTCTGTGTTACCGCTCAGATACATCTCTCAGCGTTACCTCTCAGATACACCTCTCAGATGCACCTCTCAGCGTTACCTCTCAGATAAATCTCTCAGCGTTACCTCTCAGATACATCTCTCAGATACATCTCTCAGCGTTACCTCTCAGATACATGTCTCAGTGTTACCTCTCAGCGTTACCTCTCAGATACACCTCTCAGCGTTACCTTTTAGATACACCTCTCAGCGTTACCTCTCAGATACACCTCTCAGCGTTACCTCTCAGATACATCTCTCAGCGTTACCTCTCAGATACATCTCTCAGCGTTACCTCTCAGATACATCTCTCAGCGTTACCTCTCAGATACATCTCTCAGCGTTACCTCTCAGATACATCTCTCAGCGTTACCTCTCAGATACATCTCTCAGCGTTACCTCTCAGATACATCTCTCAGCGTTACCTCTCAGATACATCTCTTAGATACATCTCTCAGCGTTACCTCTCAGATACATTTCTCAGTGTTACCGCTCAGATACATCTCTCAGCGTTACCTTTTAGCGTTACCTCTCAGCGTTACCTCTCAGATACATCTCTCAGCGTTACCTCTCAGATACATCTCTCAGCGTTACCTCTCAGCAATATTAGTGTTACCTCTCAGATACATCTCTCAGCGTTACCTCTTGGCGTTACCTTTCTCAGCATTACCTTTCCCAAGCGTTACCTCTCAGATACATCTCTCACCGTTACATTTCAGAAACATCTCTCAGCGTTACCTCTCAGATACATCTCTCAGCGTTACATCTCATATACGTCTCTCAGCAATATTAGCATTACCTCTCAGAGTTACATCTCAGATACACCTCTCAGCGTTACCTCTCAGATACATCTCTCAGCGTTACCTCTCAAAAACATCTCTTAGCGTTACCTCTCAGACACACCTCTCAGCATTACCTCTCAGATACATCTCTCAGCGTTACCTCTCAGCGTTACCTCTCAGCGTTACCTCTCAGCGTTACCTCTCAGATACATCTCTCAGCGTTACCTCTCAGATACATCTCTCAGCGTTACCTCTCAGATACATCTCCCAGCGTTACCTCTCAGATACATTTCTCAGCGTTACCTCTCAGATACACCTCTCAGCGTTACCTCTCAGATACACCTCTCAGCGTTACCTCTCAGATACACCTCTCAGCGTTACCTCTCAGATACACCTCTCAGCGTTACCTCTCAGATACACCTCTCAGCGTTACCACTTGGCGTTACCTTTCTCAAACGTTACCTCTCAGATACATCTCTCAGCATTACCTCTCAGATACATCTCTCAGCGTTACCTCTCAGATACATCTCTCGGCGTTACCTCTCAGATACATCTCTCAGCGTTAACGCTCAGATACACCTCTCAGCGTTACCGCTCAGATACACCTCTCAGCGTTACCTCTCAGATACACCTCTCAGCGTTACCTCTCAGATACACCTCTCAGCGTTACCTCTCAGATACATCTCTCAGCGTTACCTCTCAGATACATCTCTCAGCGTTACCTCTCAGATACATCTCTCAGCGTTACCTCTCAGATACACCTCTCAACGTTACCTCTCAGAGTTCCCCTTTCAAAAACATCTCTCAGCGTTACCTTTCAGACACACCTCTCAGCGTTACCTCTCAGACACATCTCTCAGCGTTACCTCTCAGACACATCTCTCAGCGTTACCGCTCAGATACATCTCTCAGCGTTACCTCTCAGATACATCTCTCAGCGTTACCTCTCAGATACATCTCTCAGCGTTACCTCTCAGATACATCTCTCAGCGTTACCTCTCACATACATCTCTCAGCGTTACCTCTCAGATACATCTCTCAAATACATCTCTCAGCGTTACCTCTCAGATACATCTCTCAGCGTTACCTCTCAGATACATCTCTCAGCGTTACCTCTCAGATACATCTCTCAGCGTTACCGCTCAGATACATCCCTCAGCGTTACCTCTCAGCGTTACCTCTCAGATACATCTCTCAGCGTTACCTCTCAGATACATCTCTCAGCGTTACCTCTCAGATACATCTCTCAGCGTTACCTCTCAGCGTTACCTCTCAGAAACATCTTTCAGCGTTACCTCTCAGCAATATTAGTGTTACCTCTCAGATACATCTCTCAGCGTTACCTCTCAGATACATCTCTCAGCGTTACCACTTGGCGTTACCTTTCTCAGCGTTACCTTTCTCAAACGTTACCTCTCAGATACATCTCTCAGCATTACCTCTCAGATACATCTCTCAGCGTTACATTTCAGAAACATCTCTCAGCGTTACCTCTCAGATACATTTCTCAGCGTTACCTCTCAGATACACCTCTCAGCGTTACCTCTCAGATACACCTCTCAGCGTTACCTCTCAGATACACCTCTCAGCGTTACCTCTCAGATACACCTCTCAGCGTTACCTCTCAGATACATCTCTCAGCGTTACCTCTCAGATACACCTCTCAGCGTTACCTCTCAGATACACCTCTCAGAGTTCCCCTTTCAAAAACATCTCTCAGCGTTACCTCTCAGACACACCTCTCAGCGTTACCTCTCAGACACATCTCTCAGCGTTACCGCTCAGATACATCTCTCAGCGTTACCTCTCAGATACATCTCTCAGCGTTACCTCTCAGATACATCTCTCAGCGTTACCTCTCAGATACATCTCTCAGCGTTACCTCTCAGATACATCTCTCAGGGTTACCTCTCACATACATCTCTCAGCGTTACCTCTCAGATACATCTCTCAAATACATCTCTCAGCGTTACCTCTCAGATACATCTCTCAGCGTTACCTCTCAGATACATCTCTCAGCGTTACCTCTCAGATACATCTCTCAGCGTTACCTCTCAGATACATCTCTCAGCGTTACCTCTCAGCGTTACCTCTCAGAAACATCTTTCAGCGTTACCTCTCAGCAATATTAGTGTTACCTCTCAGATACATCTCTCAGCGTTACCTCTCAGATACATCTCTCAGCGTTACCACTTGGCGTTACCTTTCTCAGCATTACCTTTCTCAAACGTTACCTCTCAGATACATCTCTCAGCATTACCTCTCAGATACATCTCTCAGCATTACATTTCAGAAACATCTCTCAGCGTTACCTCTCAGATACATCTCTCAGCGTTACATCTCATATACGTCTCTCAGCAATATTAGCGTTACCTCTCGGAGTTACATCTCAGCAATATAAGTGTTACTTCTCATCAACATCTCTCAGCAATATTAGCGTTACCTCTCAGTTACATCTCTCAGCATTAGCTTTCAATTATATACCTCAGTGATATCTCTCAGCGATTTCTCAGCAATCTTTTACTAATATCTCTCAGCAATTTCTCTCAGCTATATTAGGACTTGTTCATCGTTGGAACACAAACAGGTTCTATTCGACTAAAACCATTAAGTCAGCGCTTGGTGATTTTCAGCTGTCCATGCTTTGTATGGAGTTTTAGGGGTTTGTCTAAATGTTTCATGAACAGGATGCTAAAGGCAGAGGAAAACCCTTTAGTTTTTAAACACACACTGACCTATATTCAGCTTTAGTGGGACACCATGGGGAAGCTCACTGTACCGAAATGTCAAGGAGACGAAGTGGGACAGGGACGAGCATCGCGACGGAAACACCGTCAGAGGAACGACAAAAAGACACAACACACTATACAGAGCACTGCTCATCTCCCCTGAAGTTACACACAACATATTTGCAGGAACACTTTAGAGCCAACAGTTTGTAGACACCTGACCAACTTTTGAACATTTCACATTACTCAACACTTCCACCATGACGCAACACATCCGGCGATTAAAACCGTCCGTGTGGAAACAGCAAAAGATCCGTTTGGCACTCTGATGATTTAATACACCGTAATTAAATAAAAACATTTACAACATTATTCTGTCTTTATGCTCTATGTTGAGTTTGGTTTCACTAATAAACATGCATTAAATATACATATATGTTTATTCCTGTGTTGATTGGAGGATTAAACACTTGAAAAGTATTTAAGGTGCATTTAGAGCAGCTAAAAACAAATTTTTGTGATTAGTCACGATTAAATATTTTAATCAATTGACAACCCTATTTAAATGTATGTAAATCTTTGTTTACACTATTTTATTTCTGTATATATTTACCATATTTACCACATGCATCTTTTTCTTTGTTTACATAATTGTAATATCTGTATGCAGCCCAGCTGCAACTGCTTCTGCAATACAAATGTAAAATTTTGGTCTTGCCTTTAAAACGCATTTAAATTGAAATTAAGGAAGAGACGGAGAACAGAGGAAAAACAGAGGGGGGAAAAGAAAAGGAAGGACCGAAACAAAGAGACGGAGTGAAAGGGTTTACACTCTATAGCAGGGGATCTGGAACAGGTTTTTTTGGTCTCCTACTCCTACAAAGCGAAGAGAAAAATTCATGCTACAGCATCAAAAGACGTGTCATACAATCGTGGTCAAATTTTGGGGAAGAAACGTCATGTGTCCCAATACTTTAATTATTGTTTGTTGGTTTTTTAAACAACACTCCATTTCATCCCATTTTCTCAGTCCCTCATGACCCCACCATCGCCCCCAAACTTTCAAATCTTGTGACAGTTTAAAAAAAAAAAAGCCCAGAATAACCCGGGAAGTGAGCGCAGGGGACGAGAAGAACGAACCGGGACGAGAGGAACGAGCGATCGGACGCGAAACCTGTGTTTTCGGCGAAGCGTGCAGGAATAAATAGCGCCCTTTCATTTGGGCGAAGTGAAGCGAACATGAGGGCCGTGATTATAACATGGATCCGCTCCTCCTCGATTTATGAGTCGGGAAGAAAAAAAAAACATCTTTCGTAGAGCAAACAAGAAAAGAGGTATGTAAAGAGTGATCGAGAGAGAGAGAGAGCGAGAGAGAGAGAGAGAGAGGGAGAGAGAGAGAGAGAGAGAGAGAGAGAGGGAGAGAGAGAGAGAGAGAGAGAGAGAGAGAGAGAGAGAGAGAGAGAGAGGGAGAGCTATGGAATAGGCCGAAGGTCAAACTCCTCGGCATGTTCGGCAACGTGGCGGATCTGTTTACGGTAAGACCCTGTGACCCCTCGCCTGTACACTCGCCTGGAGTTTTCACCTGGAAGCATGTCGGACGAAAGACGCGTAAATCTTTGCAACGTTTAATCACAAGTCCCAATGACGGAGTGGGAGATAGAGGGAGAGAGAGAGAGAGAGAGAGAGAGAGAGAGAGAGAGAGAGAGAGAGAGAGAGAGAGAGAGAATAAACTATAAATAATAGTGTTTATCGTCTCCCTTGCTGCAGGACGCCGGCTGATCGTCTACATGCTGCTCCTTGTTATTAGGGTCCCCATAACACACACACACACACACACACACACACACACACACACACACACACACACACAGATATCAATCACTGCGGTTACTAATCTGAAAATACTTCCCCCTCCTCATCCTCCACATACAGGTTTCCTCCATCAGCCCTCTGTCAGTGTAACTGCATGGGTGTACAACTGCCCGTGTTTCTCTTTATGACACTTTTTCTTTTTAAGTTTATGAAACACAGCAGACAAAATGTGCCCCTCTGCCCCCACCCCCTCCAATCCCACCTCCTCAATTTCCCTTATACCTCCACCCCTCACTCTGTCTGGGACTGAACCTTCCTCGCCCACGTACTGATATCCAGTTCCAAAAGTTTATTCCGAACAGACAAACCAGACTCTCTCACACACACACACACACCCTAAGCCACAGCTTTATCTGGAGATGTTCTGGAGCTCCACGGTCTGAAGTTCGGTATGATACAGCCCTGACACTTTCTGGATTTTGATTGGTCTAGACCAGAGGCTCTGAAAGCACCAATTCCTGCTGCTCAAGTTTCCATGGCAACCGTTTGTTCACAGGAAACAAGCAATTAAACAGAGTGATACCAGGAACCTGTGGACGTTCTACCAGCGACGTAGGAGTGCGTTCCAGTTAACGAGGTCTTATACACTCCGAGTTTGCTTAAAGAACGCTAACCCGGTCCGCGTATGCGCAAAGTGAAAGTTGGTAGCGAAAAATCCTCGGCTGCACCTTGTCTTTTAAGAGTGAGAGCAGGACTCAAGTGACCTCGTCTCTCCTCCCACAGCCCATTATCTGGCTAGTCAAACTAAGTGATTTGCACATGGTAATGCACATCCGCGGCACAAAAACCACAACACACGGCGCATCCGGAAGGAAAGACTCTGCGAGTGAGTCGCTATTATACCCGTGCCATCCGTATATTTTCCTAAGGACATCACACGGAACATTATCACAGAAACGCCAAACGTCCGAGCTTTACAAAGCTCTGACACTGGAGACTCCTTCCGCCAGACGGTTATTTTAAACACTAAAGCCGTTACCATGGAAACAATTTCCCGGATCCTGTTTTGCAGAATGAATCGACGAGTTCTGACCAATCAGAACGCAACTCTGCAGCGTTGGATGGTCTGAAGATTCGCTGCGTGAAAGCAGGGGCCGAGTTGGCTGACTCTGCCCGCGCTAGTCAGGTGCGCGAGCAGGTAGCAAGGCTTAGCGCCCAGGGTTTAGCGTGCGAGGCGAGATACGCTGGGCGTGACGCTTCGAAAATCCGCTTTACACACAACACACCCGGCACTTCCTGATCCTGCAGCACTTCCTCTGACTGTATAAATACAGCGGCTGCAGATCGCACGCGTGTGTGTGTGTGTGTGTGTGTGTGTGTGTGCGCATGTTAAAAATAGTAATATTAGTAATAATACAAAAACAGCACATGTTATCACATGAACCTTTTTTTCTGTAAAGGCTTTTTCCTGAAAAGTCCACGCCAATCAGTGGAAACGAAACGAAACGAAGTTCTGACACCTGCGACATTTTCGATGTTGAAAGTTGGCAAGGGTTTTAAGGAACACACTGTTCTGTGTGGTTTAAACAGAAGTCTGTGGTTTGGTGCTTCTTCTCCACTTCTAAAGCACACGATGGCCTTCGGGGCTGCACTGGCAGCATGCAAGGGCGCCATGCGTTGCGAAATCCCCACCACGTACCCTGCACCAGGTTTAACACCACCGCTTTCTCCAACTTGTTTACAGAGCTGGTAATGAGTGGCCCGGAGCAGAGCAGCCTTGTAATAAACATAAATGGGTTTTTGTTGCGTACATTTTATGCATAAATGAATTGCAAAATGTGTGTTTGGTGAAGAAAGAAACACTTACATAAAATGTATCATTTCTGCCATAGCTGTGTAAAAAATAACGCAATTATAACTTATTATAAAGTGAATTTACAGTCTGAAAAAAGCCCTGCACTAATTTCAGGGAACTTGTGCAATCTTGCTTTAGAGGCGAATGTACAAGTTCCTGTATTGAACTTGTTCTGGAACAGCAAGATCCTCAAAAGTAACAGCTCCAATCAGATTCCCTGAATAAGTGCCAATACTTTTGTAGAAGGTGTGGAACATTTGCACTCCCGTTTGAACCCGATCCGAATAACTTTTACTCGGTACAAAGCTTTCCGGGTCCTTCCAAGACCCCCTCTGCATCTTGTCGCTGCACCCTTCCACCTGCAGCCATGACCACTGAACCAGATCTCCCTCTTTGTCCTTCCTTCTAACTTCCATCCATCTTATTCCTGCCTTTTGTTCATCAGGACGGACCAGACAGCTTCGCAGTTCTCCCTGGTGCTGTGAACCAGAATATGACAAGATGACACACACCGAGCTTCCTTAGTCAGGAGTTCCTCATTCCAGCACTGGGTGACTCATCAAATTTCCTTGACGTAACGTTCAAATCAACCCCCCGCCACCACCTCAATCTGTCTAACCACCCCTTCACCCCCTTAAAAACACCCTACTGCTTTACCAACAATGTATCCCTCTTGACTCCCCCATCTGCCTTACCACCCCTCTATCCCTCTTGATTCTCCCATCTGCCTAACCACCCCTCTCGAACCCCCTCCATCTGTCAAACCAACCCTCGACCCCTCTCACCACCCTCTATACCTCTAATCACCCCTTGACCCTTCTCCACCACCCCTTGACCCCTCTGACCACCCTCTATACCTCTAACCACACCTCGACATCTCTTGGCACCCTTTATCCGTCTAACCACCCCTCTAGCCACCCTCCATCCGTCTAACCACCCCTCGACCCCTCTAGCTACCATCCATCCGTCTAACCACCCCTCGACTCCTCTAGCCACCCTCCATCCATCGAATCAACCCTCGACCCCGCTCACCAGCCTCTATATGTCTAACCGCCCTTCAACCCCTCACTAGCCTCCATCCGTCCGTCTAACCACCCTCCAACTCCTCACTAGCCTTCATTCAACTAACCACTCCTTCCATTCCCCTCCATCTGACTAACCATGCCTTCAACCCTTCTCACCAATCTCCATCCATTAACCACCCCTCAACCCCTCTTTCCACCCTCCATCTATTTAATCACCCCTTCATCCCTCTCAACACCCGACCCCCCCCAGCACCCGTCTTTACCCTTCCTCCACCTTTTCAACTATTTCACCACCCAAACATTTCCCCCCACTGATACTCATCACCCCTTTTCCCTTCTCTCCAGGGCTGCGCATATCTCCACCCCCTCCCAGCTTCCCCCCACCACCCACTCAGTCTCCAGCGAAGCTCTTTATGTTTTCACCTTGAAGGTACATACCACACTGACAGAGTCCATAAAACACCAACCTCGCTTCAAATCTACAACGACCTCAATCTAGCTGGAACCGATCCCAAAATGGCTTCCTGTATACTTTCCTTCTCTGGGTACTTTCTGTATTATGACAGAGATCACAGGTCTACCTGATGGCCTTACACCCAACCATACACACAAACACAACCCTTTCTCTGCACTCTTGGGAATCTTCTTTGGGTAGAAGATTTGTTAATTCGTATGCTCACTACATGTTCAAGTACAAATCGAAAAAGTGCAGGCCATTTTCGCCACTGTTTCTTTTTTTTTTGGAGGAAATCGTTATCAGAGTCGATAGCCAGCGGAGTGGGTTTTTTGGAGATTTTTAGCTCATTTCATTATGTTTTTGTCACTGTGTGGTTCATTACATTTGCTCAAACAAGTCAGGGGGAATTCTAAACTGGCCCGTGATTCGCTCTGGGCTGTATACTGGCAATATTTTTCTGAGGAAAGTTTTGTGTTTATGTGAAGGGAAAAAACTGCCTAAAAAAAAATCTAGCTTGGAGGTCCAGTGTGTATAGAGATTACATTTTCTAGTTATATATACATATATTTGAAAGCAATACGGTGCATTTGTAAACCGGCTTTGCGATATCTATTTTCGGGATTTAAAGTATGACGCTTGCACCGACTTTTTCACCCGAAAATGTGAATATCGTGTGCAAAACCATTAAGATTTATACATTTAGTCCGCTATTTTTGAAGACTTTGAAACTTACGTTTTCCTCATTTCCGTATAAATAGGGAAATGTTTATATGTGTGTGTGTGTGTGTGTGTGTGTGTGTGTGTGTGTGTGTGTGTGTGTGTGTGTGTGTGTGTGTGTGTGTGAGGTGAGGCCTGGGCTCTGGCAGCATCCGTCCCATGGGGTTTATATGTGTGTGTGTGTGTGTGTGTGTGTGTGTGTGTGTGTGTGTGTGTGTGTGTGTGTGTGTGTGTGTGTGTGCGTCACTCCTCCTTCAACCTTCAACGTGACAGACTTTTCCAAACACTGTGTGATGGACGGATCACTTGCGAGGACAAGTGGCACGACCTCGTGAAGAAGAAAAAAGGAAGATGGATGAGCAAAGGCCGAGGCTCGAAGGCTAAAACAAACACGGCGTGAAGGATTGCGCACATCTGCGTTATGCACATCTGCGGCAGGAATGAAAAACGTTCGACTCAAACGTGTCTTTTCTTCTTTTATTTACACACATGCACGAGTAGAAGCAAATCGCAGTTCATGGCGCTCGGTTTCAAAGCCGGTGCCCCCAAAAGTATTGGGACACCCGACTCTTCCAGCCGTGTGTGAACTTCTCTTCAGGCAAACTGCTTCTTCAGCATGAAACTTTGCCTTCGCTTGAACTAGGAGACCTGAGCAAGTCCCAGCATGACAATGCCTCTGTGCTCAAAGAGAGCTCTATGAAGATCTGCATTACATGGGTTGGAAGGTGTAGAAGATCTCCTGCTATAGAGCTAAAACCCTACTGCACCCCAGACCTCCTCACCTCAACCAACATCAGGACCTGACTTTCCCAAACGCCCCCTGTGCCTAAATGAAATCTCCTCAAATCTCCGTAAAATGCGGCGGAACATCTTGCCAGGAGAGTGGAGCTTTTAATGAGAGCAAATAAAGAATAAAAAATAAAGAAGCACTTAGCAAGTGTCCACAAACTTCTGGCTCTCTCGTGTACGCCGATACGGAGAAGTTCCAAGCGAGGGAAGATGAAAAGGAGAGCGAGGCCTCGGCGTGGCTCCAGAGCCGCCGAGACACGGAATAAAAGGACTGAATGAATAGAAGCTCATTATATAAAAATTGCAATTGAGAAGATAATTAACGTCGCTTAAAATACCGCCCGTGACCCAGTAACGCTGCGGGAGCGGAGATAAAACTGCCACTGAATCTGGGTACGTTTCCTCGCACGCGGCCTGAAATGCGGGGTTTTTTTTGTTGCAATAATAAAAAGCCTCACTTTAGTTGGAAGGATTTAATGACGTAATTGTTGACGGCAGCCGTGACTTCCTCTGCGAGTAGCTCGCGGGTATTAGACACCAAACTCTAATGATGTCACCATGAGAACTGTTTCACGATGGACATTAGGTCTGTGTTTCCCCACCAATTTTTACTCTCAATATCCTACAGATCTTCAAGCTGTTATTAATGTTATAAGTAGGTGTTTATTACACACAATTCTCTACAATTCACAGATTTCATGCTTCGTCTCCTCACCGATCTGAGACCGGACCGGGAACCTCAAAACCTTAACCTAGAGTGCAGTCGAGAACAGTTTATAACCAGCGCATAACTGTACATAACTTCCTAACCACCATATAACTGTACATAACTTCAAAACCAGTGTATAACTACATAACTTCCTAACCACCATATAAATGTACATAACTTTATAACCAGTGTATAACTACATAACTTCCTAAACACTGTATAACTGTACATAACTTCATTAACTGCTCATAATAGTTCATAACCAGCACATAACTGTATATAGCTGTTCATAACCAGCAAATATCTGCTCATAACTGTTCCTAGCAAGCACATAACCCATACATAACTGTTCATAACCAGCATAACCGGCACATAACTGCTTAACTGTTCATTACCAGCACATAACTGATCATAACTAGAAAATAACTGCTCATAACGAACATTACTGCACACAACTGCAACTCATGAGTCCATTACCCATCCAGCATAACTGTTTATCAACAGTCCAAAGTTCTTTTGCTGTTTATAATCCACCCAAAACTACATAACTGTACATAACACCCTGCATAACTGTACATAACACCCTGCATAACTGTACATAACACCCTGCATAACTGTACATAACACCCTGCATAACTGTACATAACACCCTGCATAACTGTACATAACACCCTGCATAACTGTACATAACCCTGCCCAGAGCTGCATAACTGTACATAACACCCTGCATAACTGTACATAACCCTGCCCAGAGCTGCATAACTGTACATAAGTCAGAAATGTATAACCTATATAGAACTACATCAGTGTGTATAAACCGCCCAGAGGTGTGTTTAAATGTGTAGAAGTGTGTATAAGCAGTCCTGTATAAATGGCCATTCAGCAATTCATAACACTTTATAACCTTCCAGTCCCGTTGAACTGCTCGATCCTGTCACAAGAACTTGTCACGTCAGGTTTGTTTTTGCTTCTCAGATGTTATCTTTCCTCCGTCCGTGTTTCCAAAGACGGTATATAACACAGTTGCTCACTGCAAGCATATCTTTGAACTTTGAATGCGCTGGACAGTAAAACGGCGTATCGTGTGTCCTGAGACAGCGTTGGAGAAGCTCGAGCAGGAGATGGTCTCCATGCATCACCTCTGACCTCTACCCTACATAATGGGAAGCGGTGCCCACTTGCAGACAGCTAGAAACCGAGCTAAAAAACGACTTCTCCCCACATGTCTGTCTGTAAAACCACACGCTGCATTGCTGGCACGAAGGTCTAAATACACACACACACACACACACACACACACACACACACACACACACACACACACACACACACTCACACACACTCACACACACTCACACACACTCACACACACTCACACACACTCTCATTAATCCACTGCTGTTTCACTGAACATTAAACACCAGTCACACTTTTTACTCAAAGTTCCTCAGGGATCCTTAGATGGTCCAGAAGTCAAACAGTTTTTCTCTCTCACACACACACACACACACACACACACACACACACACACACACACACTCATATAAAGGGTAATAAACAATCCCAGTCGTTATCTTCTGTAGCTTTATCACATCTCCTCCAGCTGTAAACATGTTGACTGTGCACCTCAGAAGACTTTAACCTTCACAGGTCGCGCCCTGGTGCCTCATTACTGCATCACCAACACGTTTTACATATTTTAATTCCTCACGTGTTCGGCGTGGATTTTATAGAATTCAAAATATCTAATGCTTCAAGATGCAGGAGCACCTCCAGACCCCAGTGTAAGACCAGGCTGATGCTCAGTATCTGAAGGTATTCGGTTTTAAACACATCTCAGCCATGCTCCTGAACTTTAACCTGGAGATCTTTAATTGCCTTCACATATTTACCACATTTGGCAGATGCCCGTATTCAGAGCGACTTTCATCTCTCTCATTTATGCAACGGAGTGGTGGAGGTTTAAGGGCCTTGCTCAAGGGCCCAGCGGTGATGGTGGCAACTTAGTGATGGTGGGATTTGAACTCACAACCTTCTGATCAGAAATCGTACCTACTGAGCTCCTCCTTTCCCATATATCCAGCTATCAATCCATCCATCCATTCATCGATCTTTCCATCCATCCATCCCTCTATCTCTCTATCTCTCTATCTAGTAAATCAAATACTTAATCTCCTTAAATACTTAACCAGTAAAAACTTAATTCCTGCATCGTAATGGAGATGTGGAAAGGGTCTAGAAGAAGGTGGACCGATGGACGCACTTTACTGAATTATAGATATTTCATACACGTTGAGGGAGAAAATACACTGGACATCCACACACTCGCCAAAAGCTCAAGATCCTAAACCACCCCACGACCTACTGCCCCTGGACCAACTCAACTCTGAGAAGATGCCTCCTGATTTCCCTGTGTCGGAGCAACACTTGTGAAGCTCACTTTAGGTCTTACCTGGAGAAGGAATGGAATTAAACCAAACACAGAGGGAGAAAGAAGAATGAAGATGGAGAAGAACCACCTACAGTGAGAGGAGCTCCAGGAGACGAAAGATCTCGACATCCCTTTATCCGGGATCAGACATGCGCGCTTCTGCTGCTGCTGCTGGCGTTGGTGGTGCTGGTGGTAATAATCCACGTTTAGAAACGAGTTCGGGGTCAAACCCACCATGTCCATGCTCTCATACATGGTGCCAAAAAAAAAAAAAAAAACACGCACCCTGGACTTGCAGAAGAAACCCGGTTTAAAAGATCTCACACGCCGTGACAGGAGATACCGAGAGAGTGTGTGTTTAGGGCTCAAACTCGCTCGCGGTGTCGCGTGGAAGAATGTTGCGCACACGCACGCGACTCGGCGACACGCATCCTCAGAAAACCGCTCGCGACACGCGCGCGCCTGGACGCCCCTATAATAAAAATATTATTATTATTCTAACGGAATATAATAATATGTTACCGGGGTTAAACCGAGCTACCGTGTGTGTGTGTGTGTGTGTGTGTGTGTGTGTGTGTGCGCGCGCGCGTGGGGGAAAAAAATCCGACGTGCAGGATCGTGTTTTAATCCTCAGTCTCTGTCTGAGCGCGCGCGAGGTCAACAAAGTTCGTCCTTTATTTTCTCCGCGCACACCGGCCGGTCCGCGCGCGCTCTCTCCTCGTCATCCTCTTCCTCCTTTCCTCTTTTTTTCTCTCTCTCTCTCTCTCTCTCTCTCTCTCTCTCTCTCTCTCTCTCTCTCTCTTCTTTATTTCCTTTCAGTCATCATGATTATTATTATATCGCGTTTCCGTTTGCATGACGCCGGAGGAAAAAAAAAAAAAAAAAAAAAAAACACGACCACGCACTCCGGGGTCTCACTCCGCGATCGTGTCCGGGGTTTTTTTTTTCCGCCTTTTTTCTTTTTCAAGAAGAAGGGAAAAAAGAAAAGGATTTGACGAGCGCAAGCAGCTGCGGCACGAAACCAGAATCTCCGCCCTCTCCACGCCCCCTCAGCCCTCTAGAATACGCCCCCTTCGCGCAAAAACCACGCCCCCATCCGGTGTGCACTCACTCCGCCTCTCCTTGACGCTTCTTATTTCCGTGTGAACTTTTACCCAATAAAGAGACATGACACACACACACATCATTCTACACACCCAGATTTAATCCATATTCCTACAGCAGCTTTTCTACCCTGTATATAATCCTATCATGTCATCATGGAGGAAAGGCAGTGAAGACCGTGGTCTCAAACTCACTCCTAATGGGGGCAGAAACGTAATAATAAAAAACGAACGAATCGCTCTTTGAGACCTTCACGGCACTCCAAAGCGATTTATGAGATCTCATTTCTCCAAACTAGGGGCCTTGTTTAGGGGCCCAGGAGTTGTATCTTGGTATGGCTGGAGTTTGATCTCATGTAAAGCAGGATGTAGGAGGAGTCGAGGCCCACAGAGTCCCACTTCACCCTTTATAATAAACATATTACCTCACGGAATAAATATTATGGTATCAATGGGCTGGAAAAGCCCCGGGAGCTGGAGCTTTGACATGTCTGCTGTAAGTCCTCGCACCTAGCTGTGGATTATCACCTCATACCATGATCAGTTCCCAGCATTCGTGAGTTAAAGCTGCCACTGATGTGCAAATCTGACTGAAGGCCTCGAAGGGTTTTATTTTATACGTGTGGAAATCGGAAAGGTTTCTGAGTGACGCATTAATGCTCCTTTTGTTTATACGCAACAAACCAGTTTTTATTTTCATCACCCGAGTAGGTTTTGGTTGAAACGCATAGAGCCACTTCACGTTCCGCTTCACACGTTTATACTTTGAGAACATGCTTACTCATGCTAATGCACATGTAGGTGAAACGGTGGAAGGATTAGCGAACCGGCATGGACACCGTTTCCATACATCAACACCGTCTGGACTGCGAGATCGAGACGTACCTCCGAGTGTTATTCAGAGAGCAAACAGTCATCTGGAGACGAACTGGAGCACAAAAAGAAATCTAAATCTAGTGAAGAACAACTTTGGTGAGATTTACAAGATCCTAACAATCTTCATAGTGCTACATGACCGAGTTTGCTGCATAGAAACTAAAGGAGCGTGCATGTGTCTCTCGAAAACCAGCAAAGACCAGGGGATTTCACACTTTCAACAGTATTTTGTTGGATCCTGCTACACACAGAGATAAAACAGTGCTGGGAGATCAGACTTATTTATGAGAGACAGAGAGGACATCCGGACAAACTAATAATGAAGCTGTTGTAAAGCTCTAACTCGTGTTCTTGTTATTTCTTCTCCAGGTCTTAAATTCATCTTGTGTCTTGAACCGTTCATCAGAAGCACCAAATTCACCATAAATGTTCCACCACACAAAGAAACACAAAGAGATCAATGAAGTCGTTAGGAAATACTCTACGTCTACAATTGTTCAACGCTCTGAACTAAAACTCGAACTTCCAGCCAATCACAATCCACTACACAAACCTGGAACCTCCAGCCAATCACAATCCACACCTGAACCTCCAGCCAATCACAATCCACTATTCAAACCTGAACCTCCAGCCAATCACAATCCACTATTCACACCTGAACCTCCAGCCAATCACAATCCACTATTCACACCTGAACCTCCAGCCAATCACAATCCACTATTCACACCTGAACCTCCAGCCAATCACAATCCACTATTCACACCTGAACCTCCAGCCAATCACAATCCACTATTCACACCTGAACCGCCAGCCAATCACAAATCACTATTCACACACGAACCTCCAGCCAATCACAATCCACTATTCACACCTGAACCTCCAGCCAATCACAATCCACTACACAAACCTGGAACCTCCAGCCAATCACAATCCACTATTCAAACCTGAACCTCCAGCCAATCACAATCCACTATTCAAACCTGAACCTCCAGCCAATCACAATCCACTATTCAAACCTGAACCTCCAGCCAATCACAATCCACACCTGAACCTCCAGCCAATCACAATCCACTATTCACACCTGAACCTCCAGCCAATCACAATCCACTATTCACACCTGAACCTCCAGCCAATCACAATCCACTATTCACACCCGAACCTCCAGCCAATCACAATCCACTATTCACACCTGAACCTCCAGCCAATCACAATCCACTATACAAATCTGAACCTCCAGCCAATCACAATCCACTATTCCACACCTGAAGTTATTATAGTGTGGATTATATTAACATGTTAATTAGCAGATGAAGATTTCTGGTGATGAGACTCCAGTTTTGTTTCCCTACAGTTCCAGTTGTTATGTAAAATCCAAATCACTTATGAGCGCTTAAAAGAGCACAGCATTTATAACAGGATGATGAACATTCACCAGCTCAAGGTTCCTGCGAGGCTCTGATAGCTCCATCCATCAGGACCGGACCGACGGAACGATTCCTCTCCCGTCCCTGTCCTTGAGTCTGGCTATTGATTTTTTCCAGGCTAAAACATTAGTGCACGCAAAACAGCTGATCTTTTACCACACGTGTGTTCGCTAACGAACGAATCTCCTCGATCCAACACCGAGCGACGTCTCTAATGCACGTGACATGAGCTCTCAGACGCTCTCGGGGTCTCTCAGGGTCCGGGGATTAAACAGCAGCATCACGTCACCACTAAACTCAAGATGATGTTTTATACGAATAGTCCACACGTAGAGAGACCCATCAAATCCCGTGACCTTGCGGCACAGAGAAACACAGATCTTACACGTTTGTCCCGATTTGAGATTTTCCTCAGAACCAGAAAATGAGAAGTATAGAAAGAATATACATGTAAAAAAAAAAAGAAAGAAAGAAATAGAATTTATAGTAAAACAGACTCAAAGACAATTCGGAACAAGCTCAAGGGTCCTGCAGTGGCAACGTGGTGGTGCTGGGATTCGAACTCACAACCTTCCAATCAAATATATGAACCTCTGAGCTCCCGCTGAGCGTTCTTTTATTTTTTTTTAATCTTCTTTTCACAAAGCTTTCTCCGAGTGGGCGGGGCTTAACAGTGCTTTACTCTGAAATTCGGGAAATTACTTCATAATTAATATATGAGCTTTGGATCTCACTGACCGTCTAAGACTCCGGCGTTCGGTAGAAACAACCCGAACCCTCCTTCAAAAACAATGCAAAAGTATTTGGACGCACGACTTTCCCCTGCAGTATATGGATGCATTTGGTATGATGACATTTTTCCTCGCTTGAACCACAAGACCCAAACTTTTCCATCAGTCAGAAGATGTGGAAGGTTCTCCTGCTATAGATCTTCATCCCTACTAAACATATCTTAGGGATGAATTTTTCACACTGTCTCCAGGCCTCCTCACCTTCTCACCTACATCAGGTCCTGACATTACTAAAACCCATGTGGCTGAATCTCACAAATCTCCACAAAATCTGGAGGAACATCTTCCCAAAAAAGTTGAGCCTATTACATGAGCAAATGGAGACTAAATGTGGAATATTCTTGTGAGACTAAATATCTTATTCTTATATATATATATATATATATATATATATATATATATATATATATATATATATATATATATATATATACAGTGAGGAAAATAAGTATTTGAACACGCTGCTATTTTGCAAGTTCTCCCACTTAGAAATCATGGAGGGGTCTGAAATTGTCATCGTAGGTGCATGTCCACTGTGAGAGACATAATCTAAAAAAAAAAATCCAGAAATCACAATATATGATTTTTAAACTATTTATTTGTATGATACAGCTGCAAATAAGTATTTGAACACCTGTCTATCAGCTAGAATTCTGACCCTCAAAGACCTGTTAGTCTGCCTTTAAAATGTCCACCTCCACTACATTTATTATCCTAAATTAGATGCACCTGTTTGAGGTCGTTAGCTGCATAAAGACACCTGTCCACCCCATACAATCAGTAAGAATCCAACTACTAACATGGCCAAGACCAAAGAGCTGTCCAAAGACACTAGAGACAAAATTGTACACCTCCACAAGGCTGGAAAGGGCTACGGGGAAATTGCCAAGCAGCTTGGTGAAAAAAGGTCCACTGTTGGAGCAATCATTAGAAAATGGAACAAGCTAAACATGACTGTCAATCTCCCTCGGACTGGGGCTCCATGCAAGATCTCACCTCGTGGGGTCTCAATGATCCTAAGGAAGGTGAGAAATCAGCCCAGAACTACACGGAAGGAGCTGGTCAATGACCTGAAAAGAGCTGGGACCACCGTTTCCAAGGTTACTGTTGGTAATACACTAAGACGTCATGGTTTGAAGTCACGCATGGCACGGAAGGTTCCCCTGCTTAAACCAGCACATGTCCAGGCACGTCTTAAGTTTGCCAATGACCATTTGGATGATCCAGAGGAGTCATGGGAGAAAGTCATGTGGTCAGATGAGACCAAAATAGAACTTTTGGGTCATAATTCCACTAAACATGTTTGGAGGAAGAAGAATGATGAGTACCATCCCAAAAACACCATCCCTACTGTGAAGCATGGGGGTGGTAGCATCATGCTTTGGGGGTGTTTTCTGCACATGGGACAGGGCGACTGCACTATATTAAGGAGAGGATGACCGGGGCCATGTATTGCTAGATTTTGGGGAACAACCTCCTTCCCTCAGTTAGAGCACTGAAGATGGGTCGAGGCTGGGTCTTCCAACATGACAATGACCCGAAGCACACAGCCAGGATAACCAAGGAATGGCTCTGTAAGAAGCATATCAAGGTTCTGGCGTGGCCTAGCCAGTCTCCAGACCTAAACCCAATAGAGAATCTTTGGAGGGAGCTCAAACTCCGTGTTTCTTAGCGACAGGCCAGAAACCTGACTGATCTAGAGAAGATCTGTGTGGAGGAGTGGGCCAAAATCCCTCCTGCAGTGTGTGCAAACCTGGTGAAAAACTACAGGAAACGTTTGACCTCTGTAATTGCAAACAAAGGCTCCTGTACCAAATATTAACATTGACTTTCTCAGGTGTTCAAATACTTATTTGCAGCTGTATCATACAAATAAATAGTTTAAAAATCATATATTGTGATTTCTGGATTTTATTTTTAGATTATGTCTCTCACAGTGGACATGCACCTACGATGACAATTTCAGACCCCTCCATGATTTCTAAGTGGGAGAACTTGCAAAATAGCAGGGTGTTCAAATACTTATTTTCCTCACTGTATATATATTTAATAGCATATACAGTAACATATACAGTAGTGAATATTGTGTGTGATCACCCTCGTTCTCCAGCACTGCTTTAATCCTCCTGGGTCTG
Organism: Silurus aristotelis; assembly: GCF_946808225.1. NCBI lineage: Eukaryota > Metazoa > Chordata > Actinopteri > Siluriformes > Siluridae > Silurus > Silurus aristotelis. The sequence continues at coordinate 2,456,284 of NC_139590.1, forward strand.
AAATTCACCAGAGCTGCACAGGTTGTTGCTGGGATCCTCTTCCACTCCTCCATAATGACATGACGAAGCTGCTGGATGTTAGACACATGGAGCTTCTTCATCTTCTGCTTGAGGCCCACAGGTGCTCAATAGGGATCAGGTCTGGTGACATACTTGATCATTGCATCACCTTTACCTTCCTCAGCAAGGCAGTGGTCATCTTGGTGGTGTGTTTGTGTTATTCTGTTGAAAAACTGCGGTTCAGCCCAGTTTCTGAAAAAAGTATCCAATGTTCTGCCTCAGAATGTTACAGTACATGTTGGAATCCATGTTTCCCCTCAATTAACCACAGCTCCACAGTACCAGCAGAACTCATGCATCCCCAGACCATGATGCTGCCACCACCATGCTTCACTGTAGGCAAGACACAATTTTCTCGGTTCTCCTCACCAGGGTGTCACCACACATGCTGAACATCATCTGATCCAAACAGGTTTATCTTATTCTCATCAGAACACAGGACATGGTTTCAGTAATTCATGCTCTTAGACAGGTTGTTCTTCAGCAAACTGTTTGAGGGGTTTCTTGTGAGCAGCTTTATAAGAGGCTTTTTCTGGGACGACGGCCTGCAAACCGACTTGTTGCGGTGTGTGGCGTACGGTCTGAGCACTGGCACGTGGATCTTCTGCTTCTGCAACTTCTAAAGCAACGCTTCAGCACTCATGCAGCACTCATGTTTACTGAAGCAGCTTCTGCACCTGATGCACAGCACGAGGACTTGAGTTCTGTGATGTACTCTTGTGAGGTCTGTTCTGAGTGGAACCCATCTCAAAAAACCTCTGAATGGACACGTGGCTTTGCATGGTTACACAGTCATAACAATAATGTCACGTCGTACTCTGGATGGAAGAAATTTGATTTTGATTTGATAGAAGGACATTGCAATATAAATATATATATAAATCAGAAAGACGTTTCCACTACAAAGTACATCAGTATGTCCCGGAGTGTAGGAAATGAAAATTCTGCTCAGAGCGAGACGTCTGTTTAAGGCAATAAGTAAGAGAGTTGCTGGAGAAATGCATGCTGGGAGGAAGGAGGGAGAAGAAGAAGGAGGAGGCCCACCGGGAAGCTGCTAGAAATTCAAAGAGTTTTATGGCAGGAGGAGGAAATGCATGAGAAGACCTGAAGGCAACTTGAAGGTGTGTGTGTGTGTGTGTGTGTGTGTGTGTGGGGAGGGGTGGAGAATTTATGACCTTCAGCTCTCACCCTCCTCCACAGCCACCAATACGCATGAAAATAACTCCATCCTTTACTGTCCTGCACTCGTCACCATGCGCACACGCACACACGCACACACGCACACATCTGAACGAAGCTAATGTCATATGACCTGTATCAAAACACGCACCAAAACAAGTTAATGTTTCCTTACAAGCCTGAGGCCAAGCCCACTTTTTATGACATCACAGGCTGCATTTGCATGAAACGCAATTATTTTAAAAAGTCAAAGGCATTACACATCAGGGATTCCTCAATTCCATTAAAGTGGACACAACACAACACGAACAGATGGACAGATGGTTAAGAAGTTACACCCTGAACGAGATCATCTGAACCATCGCAGTTCCAAGTTGAACAGTTGATGGTTACGCTTGCTGTTGCGGAACGTCCACAAAACGAGTTTCTCGCCGACGTTACGGCTGCTAGAAACGGCCTATCCCTCAGCAGGCTGAAAAAAATATGTTCCTCAATGTTCCTCAGGAAATCACATTAACACCTTCTGACCAATCACAATCCAGAATTCTCCAGGGTTGAAGAAATTCTTTGACTGTAAATAGAGAAAAAATATGCACAAATATATATATATAGATAGATAGATATTAATACACACACACACACACACACACACACACACACACACACACACACACACACACAGACCACTCATTCTCGCTATTTACAGGGACCTTTATTAAAACTGTGTGTTTTGAAAAACCATCAAAACAATCTATCCATCTCCATCATGAAAAGCATGAAAAGCATGTGTGTGTGTGTGTGTGTGTGTGTTTCCTGACTCAGTGGCTTGGGTTAGCATGTGGAGCGGATTAGCTACTGCGAGACGTCTCACCAGATGTGTGAAGTTTGGGGGAAAGCAGCACAAGTCGAGTCCAAAACTTCCAACTTCATCAGCTGTCAGAAAATCAGCGTGTTTTACGTTAACAAAAAAATAAACAATCACACTATGTATAATAACACACCGATAACCACAGATGAGTTTCAAATGAACAAAACAAAAACAACCGTAGCAAAAAAAAAAAAACTACACCAAAATTAAAACATAGCGAAGAATGCACTGTATTGCCAAAAGTTTGTGGACACCCGAGCATACGATTTACATCATATTGTAATGGAGAATGATGGTGTAGATATGTGCGGCTGTTTGGAAGCTCACGCTCGGCGAACACGCCACAATCATCAACAAATAAACCAGAGTGAACCGTGTTGTAGTGTTGTAAAATTCAGCTCTATAGCAGAAGATCTTCCACAACGTCCAACCCCTGGAAAGCACATCGTCATGGACCTGGCTTTGTGCACAGGAGCATCGTCATGCTGAAACAGGTTTCACGTCTCGTAGCTCAATCGAATGAAAAATATCATCTACAGCATGTGACCGAAGACGTGTGGGCGGCCTCCAAACTTTAGGGAAGAACGACATATGTGTGTCCCAATACAAATTAAGTTTATGTTCAATTATTCCAAATCTCTTTGCTGTTTTTAAGATTGAAATGAAATTTTGTTTCAAATGACTTCAAAAGGAAATAATACGATTCGTTATTGAGCCTTTAGTTAAAATCACTTTCATATTTTCCTTTTTTTTTTTATTCGTCAACTTCAGTTTATTATTATTATTGTTTAGTTTTATTAGTAATACGTTTATTATTATTCTAGTTTTTTATTTGTGTATTTATTATTTATATTTGATTCGATTTATGTCGGTGTTTTTCCGCGGAAAACTTAAGCCACCGTTACGATGTTAATAATAAATGTGCTGAGTCAGAAATGAGATCCGGCACATTCCTGCGTGTGCCGATTCGATTCCTGGTGGCGGATCCGCTTCGCTGGAGTCCACGCTTCCAGCTTCACACCACCTGTTCCACGTCTACAGTATCACAACACACTCCTGACCCACTGACCCCAAACTACACACACACACACACACACACACACACACACACAAATGCAGGCCCAGACGCATTCCAGACACGGGCCGTGTGCGTGTGCGCGAGTGTCTGCATTACTTCAGGAGAATAGAATAGTTAAACACATTCAAACACTCTGATGTTTCTTACCACGCAGAAATCCTGAAGCAAAAACATGCGATGATTACGTTTGCGCTTTCCCCTCATTTCGAGAAGCAATGATCAGCCAATACATTAAGATGATGTTGCAAAGCAAACTTATTTCCACTTCAGTCTGGAAATAGGATCTAAAATACAGACCACTTAAACCGAGTGTTTGGTTCAGCCTCTGGATTTAATCCACACTGTACGCTCTCTGTTCTGGACTCAATCCAGACTGCACGCGTTCTGCTCTAGAATCAAACCATTTTAAACCCTGGATTCAACCCAGACTGTATGTTTTCAGCTCTGGATTCTGGAGGCCGTAAGATTTTCGCTTTAGATTTAAGCCAGACTGTATTATTTTCACTCTGGATTCAACTCAGACTGTGCACTTTCCGTTCTGGACTCCACCAACACTGTACAGGCTCCACTTTGGATTCAACCCAGATTTCTTACACTACCCTTTCTGCTCTAGACTTAACCCAAAGTGTTGGCTTTCCACTGCAGACTCAACCCAGAGTGTACTGTTTTCACTCTGGATTCAAACCAAACTGTACGCTTTTCGATCTGTATTTAACCCAGACTGTACGTTCTTTGTTGGGGATTCAGCCCAGACTGGGATAGGATTAGTGAAAATGGGTTGGTGAAAATAACCCAGACTGTATGTTGTCCACTCTAGACTCAATCCCCACTGTATGGTTTTACTCTGGATCCAACCCTTACAGTACGTTTTCCACTCTGGATTTAACCAGACTGTATGCTTTAAACTATAGATTTAGACCATTTCTGCTTTGGAATCAACCCAGATTTCAGGATTTTCACTCTAGACTGAACCCAGACCGTACACCTTCCACTCTAGACTCAACCCATACCATACACCTTCCACTCTAGACTCAACTGGGACAGTACACTTTCCACTCTAGACTCAACTGGGACAGTACACTTTCCACTCTAGACTCAACCCAGACTGTACACCTTCCACTCTAGACTTAACCCAGACTGAACCATTTCTGCTTCTAAGACTTTAGGATTTTCACTTTATACTCAACCCAGTCTATATGGTTTCCATTCTAGACTCAACCCAGACTGTAACAATTTTGCCATAGATTCAACCCAGACTGTACACTTTCCACCCTAGGCTCAACCCAGACTCTACAGTTTTCTCTCTGGATTCAGAATGTATGGTTTATTGCTCCTGACTGTACCTAGTCTTTGCAGGATCCACTCGGGACTCAACCCTATTTCACTCTGGACCCTTTTAGACTTTACACAGGCTTTGATACATCTTTTAACTCCAATCTATAAACTGTTCACAATGGGGGAATTCCCATTTGGAAATTAGGGAGGGTCTTCAAAACCTCAGGTTTAGCAAGTGGGTTCCAGTCAAAATGGCTGCCTGCAGCATCAGCAATAAATATGTTGTATGTATGTTAATTCTAATATATTGGAGGCCTCAGTAATTCTGACTTCAGAAACCCATAAAAATGTCAAACTTTAAGGTGACAAACATTGTAATAGTACACCAGATAATGACTGGAGTGTGGGTGAAAGCATAAGAGGCATTAGTGCTCAGGGAACGTGAAGAACAGCTAGTGGATGTCTTCAACGACATGTTCAACATCTCCCTGAGCAGCACCGTTGTTCCTACTTGCCTTTAGACATCGACCATCATCCCCGTGCCGAAGAAGTCTTACAGTCTCCTGCCTCAATGACTATCGTTCCGTCACACTCACACTCATCTTAATGAAGTGCTTCGAGAGGCTCGTCATAAGCCACATTAAGACCCATCTTCTACCCTTTACTGGACCTTGTGCAGTTTGCGTATCGTCCAAACCGTTCCACAGACGATGCCATCTCCAAGACCCTTCTTCTGGCCCTTACCCACCTGGACAACAAGGGCACATATGTACGAATGCTGTTCATAGACTTCAGTTCAGCATTCAACACAATCATCCCTCAGTCCTTGATTGAGAAGCTGAGTCTACTGGGCCTGAACACCTCCCTCTGCAACTTGATCCTGTGAGACCTCAGTCAGTCCGGATCGGGAACAGCATCTCCAGCACCACCGCACTGAGCACTGGAGCCCCTCAGGGCTGTGTGCTCAGCCCACTGCTGTTCACGACCGTGTAGTAATGCACAGCTTGAACCACATCATCAAGTTCTCCAATGACACAACTGTGGTGGGTCTCGTCAGCAAGAATGACGAGTCGGCATACAGAGAGGAGGTGAAACAGTTAACAACCTGGTGTAGAGCCAACAACCTGTCTCTGAATGTTGACAAAAAACTAAAGAGATGGTTGTTGATATCAGAGCACAGAGCGGCCATTCTCTACTGAAGGTAAGAGGTTTAGATGCATTCGGGCCTCGCAACAGTTTTTTCCCTCAAGCCATCAGACTCCTCAACACAGAACTGAACATGTACATGTGTCTTGTGTTGTCTGTCTGCACTCAATGCACTTTACGCGGCAAGGACACTTACTTTAGTCCTCAGCTCAGTGTCTGTATGTAGCTCGGTTTTGTGTGGTATAGCGTTCTGGAGGAACGCTGTCTCGTTTTTACTGGGTACTGCGTCAGATATTTATGGGAGAAATGACAAAAGCTTCTTGACTGGACTTGAAATATCAGAAACACGCTTCAGGAACAGGACAGAAGTCGCGAAAACAAGTTCAGGGAACAACGCGAGCTCCAAATTAACCGCAAAAACAAGTGGGAAATGAGAAGCTGGGTCAGATGTTCAGGAAACAAAAGGCTCACAGAGCTAGAGTCAGCTGAGACAAATGGGGGCTCAGGGGGTCGAATCTGCACCAAACTAACCTCCGTGGTGGGGGGGTTTGGGGGGGTTAATGATGTGTGGGGGAGTTGTTTAGAGGGGAATGGGTGAGGGGGTAAATCGTCGGAGGTGGGGTGGAGAGGCAGTGATCATCGTCATCACCATTTCAAAGAGGCAGAGAAAGGAGATGGGGGTGACTGGAAGGGTAGGAACTGGGGGATGGGGGGGGGGGGGGGGGTTTGACTAGCAGGGGGTATTTTTTTGACCCCAGCGACTGTCACTGCATCACTCCATCTTCTGGAGGAGATGAAAAGGAGTCAAGACCGACCCCTGTCCCTCCTCCCAGAAAGCAGAGCCTGCATCACAGGACGTAAATGATCACTCTGTGTGTGTGTGTGTGTGTGTGTGTGTGTGTGTGTGTGTGTGTGTGTGTGTGTGTGTGTGTGTGTGTGTTGGGGGGGGTTACTATTTAAGTGTTTTTCCAGAAAAACACTTTTTGGCCAAAAGTTAATGGACACCTGACCATCAGATTGATGTGCTTTTTAAACATCCCATTCCACATTCAGTCCCAATTTGCTGTTGTAAGAATCTCCACTCTTCTGGGAAGATGTTCCACTAGATTTTGTGGAGATTTGTGCTCATTAAAGCCACAAAAAGTCAGGCACTGATGTTGATGAGGTGAGGATTCATCCCAAATGTGTTCAATCCCAAAATCTTCAATCACGTGGAAAGCAGATCCTCGTGGAGCTGGAACGTGCTGGAACAGCTTCTAGGGTCTCCAAGTGAAAGAAAAATGTCATGCTAGCACAACCAAGGACGTCCTATACGGTCGTGTCCCTGCAGGTTGGAACCGCAAACCTGTGTGAAAAGTCGGGTGTCAATACTTTTGACCACACCATGTTCTTCTGCTAAGTTGCATTGGATCACTTGCAGGTCACATGACCATGACAGGAACTTCTCAAGTGCGTGTGTGGTACGTACAGGAAGTGCTATCGTCACACAAACCACTTGTTACGCGCGTGTGTGTGTGTGTGTGTGTGTGTGTGTGTGTGTGTGTGTGTGTGTGTGTGTGTGTGTGTGTGTGAGATGCAAAAAGCATACAATGCTGCTAAAATTCCCTCTCTCACATCTCTGACTCGTTAATATGCAACAATTTTCCAAAGGACTACATTAATATGCAAAAATCTTTCATTAATATGCAAATATATGTTTTATTACAATGTAAAGTAAGAAAGAGCAGAAAGCTTTGAGTTTACTTTCCGGAATTTACTGACGGCCGGAGTGAACCCTGTCTCTCTCTCTTTCTCTCTCTCTCTCTCTCTCTCTCTCTCTCTCTCTCTCTCTCTCTCTCTCTCTCACACACACACACACACACACACACACACACACACACACACACACACACACACACACACACACACACACACACACACACACACAGATAAAGAAAAAGACACAGTGGGGATTCTTTCTACTGGGGGAGGACCCGGTCAGCAAGAATTTGTTACATCAGACACACTGACACAAAACAAAAGCCGCTGATTTCTTTACGCAAGAGCGCACACACACACACACACACACACACACACACACACACACACACACACACACACACACACTCACACCTGAGCCGTGTCCCAGACCAGCAGTTTTCTATCTTATCACTGAAGGCCTGGTGTATCAGGCCATTTTTAGTGACAACACACACGTCCTAATGCCAGCTTATCCCCAGAGCAGTGCATATCAAACGGCCTCTAGCGTGTCTGCTCATGCTCATTTGCATACACACACACACAGACACACGCACACACACACATACACACACTTGACAAATTGACTGTCGTGGCCAAGAAGCGACGCAAATCCTCGGCTTAATCGCTAAAAATCCCCCTTAAGCCGATCGGAGCAACGGGCCGGAAAACACCCCCCTCTCAGAGGGGGCAATTAACCCGTCTTTACCCTCTTCACCCCAGTCCCCCCGTCCCCCCCGTCCCCCCCCCCCACCATCTGACTCCATTACAATAAGCAGGGTATTCCTGAGCCTGCGGACACGGACGGAGCAGGAACGGAGAAGAGGCTGACATTTGAGCTCCTCCTCCCCAGGGGGTCACGGGGTCACGGGCTGACAGGCGCGACTGAAGCGACAGACTGAAATTCTCATTCGTCTCTTTCACATGGAAATGCGGCAGAGGAGTGAATGGGCTCGAGTCAATGCTCACTGCCGCGGAAATGTTAATGAATTACAGGGTGGATTTCAATTTCTTTTTTCTGAAAGAAGGGAAGTGCCTTCTTCTCGTCTTTTTACCTCTCCTCTCTTCTCTCCTCTTCATATCTCTCTTCCCCTCATCTCTCCATTTCTCTCCACTCCGCTCTTCTCATCCTTTCTCCTCAATTTCCTTCCTCCCTCCCTCCATTTTTCTGTACTGTTCTCCTATCATCCTTTCTCCTCCATTTCTTTCCTGTCCTCTAAATCTTCTATCCTCTCCTCTCTGGTCCATTTCACTTCACTCCTTCCATCCTCATATCTTATTTCTCTCCACTCCCTTCTTCATCCTCTGTTCTCCATTTCTCTCCACTCCTCTCTTTCCTCACCATTTCGTTCTCAACTTCTCTCCTTTCCATTTCCATCTTCCTCTCTCCTTCTCTCTTCCTCTTCTGTCCTCTTAAAATGACACAAAATTGATCATGATCACCTGAGACATATTCGGTAGATAAACACATCAGGGACGAGTGCAAAGGTTTGTACTCCCCCCACCCCCCACCCCAAACAAACATTTTTAACCCACATTTCTTTTCTATAATTAATTACTTTAATCCTAATAAACATTCACTAATAATTAATTCCTGTCCCTTAACTCTTCAGGTTCGTCTCGTCCGGGAGTAATAAGGACAAATCGCTGTAGTGTGTAAAGGATCGGAGGACATGTCTCCAATCTACTTCAGTAAAGACAGAGAACCTTGAGTAAACGGTTCCTCTGAGAAAAGAGAAAGAGATTGGGGGGGGGGGGGGGTTGTCAGAGGAAGAAGGAGATAAAAGAGAGAGAGAGCAAACATGAGCTTGAGTGGATTACAGGAGAAGAGAGTGAGACAGGGAGGCAGGGAGACTCATAATGTTTAACTAGACCTGAGTGGGAACATCTGGAAGTGTGCGCACGCACACACACACACACACACACACACACACACACTCGTGCTTCCACCTCGCCCTCAGTGTCCTTACAGCACATGCTCTGCATTACATGTATAAGATAAGTATACACACCCCAGAGCTTTACATCCCTCCAGATGTTTTCATCTCAGGGATCGTTTCTAAAACATTCCGTTGAATTGAATCGAATGAAATGAAACGTCCGCGGGATGAATTTAGCGCTTCTGTATTCTGAATGAATATTTATCTTCCCAACATGGGAATAATCCTGATTGGAAGGTTTATGATGTCATGACGCTCAGGTTTATTTCCAATAACACACATCACAGTGTTTATCGTCTCGACGTGTCGCGTTACAATAAATATCACGGATAATATATACGCAATATAATGAAATATTTCATTTGAATATTTTCATACCGTTATCTTATATAGTGATGAGTATCGAGTAATAAACTGTAAATTAGTAATAATAAAAAAAAACCTGAAACACCAAAATATTTGTTCTATTTTGTCGTATCGCTAGCGTCATCGTAAGACCGAAAAATCACAACATCTGTTTATACGCCATTAAAAATATTCAGATAAAATGTAATCACTGAACATTGCATATCATTTCAAGCATTGAACAAAATTGATTCTTTTGACGGACGGATTTTTTACATTCTTGTTTTTTTTTTGTTTTTTTTTTACTTCATTATTTCTACATAGAAATTACAGTAAAAATTTTAAATACATTTTATTAAATACAATTTTAAATGAATGATTTAATTCAACAAAAAAAAGTACAAATAAATAATCATTGATTTTTTTCTTCCTCTTCTATGGTTCTACAAATGAAACGTTTGATATAATGAGATCAAAGCTACAGCTTTACCTCTGAAGGTTCTGTAGAAATAACCCTTGAGAATCCTTCCAGAAAAAAAAATGTTTCCTAACACAAAACCTCACCATACCAAAGTTATTTTTTTTTTATTCGGTTACTATGGAAACCATAACGTATCCAAATGAGCACATTTATATAAATCGAAGGCATCGTCAGAAGTCCACTAAAAGCGCACTGCGTGCAAAAGCCAATCGTGCGAATGGTTTTAATTATCCCAAAAAAAACAATCGGTCACAGCGGCAGAGTCGATGTGCTCCGGATTAATTGGGTTAAATAGACAAATATCTCGTCTCTTGACCTCAGAAGCAGAGGAGATCTGATTCAGGTGACTGAATTCCTCAGGATTTCCCCTGAGGATATAAAGGAACCGTGTCCGGAGAAAAGAAAAGAAAAAACAAGACCTCGAGCCAAGACAAACAGAGCGAAATTGAACAATTCAAACGGCCTCGGAGGATAAAGGAGCCGTCAGACACAGGAGTTCCTCAGGCACGTCCTGTTTTGGGTCTCCTCCGAACAGGAACATCTGATTGCACTGGGATTCCCCTGAAGCTCGCCCAGCAGATGTGTGTGTGTGGGACAGGAACTAACGATTTGACTCGATACCCACTTGGCTCGAGTTCTAATGGAGAGAGATAATGCAGATATGTGCGCCTGATGGAAACCTCACACTCGGCATACATGCCGTTTACGCACTGTTTGGTGTGTTTGAACGGAACCCTGGCGAGTTCTTCGACGAGGTACCACGCTTTTTAACCATCCTATTCCACATTTCATCCCCGTTTGCCCTTATAATAAGCTCCACTCTTCTTCTGTTCCTACATATGTTGTGGAGATCCATTCAGCCACAAGGGTGTTAGCAAAATCAGGTACTAATGGCGGTGAGGAGGCCTGGGGTGCAGTCAGCATTCACATTTATCTCAAAGGTATTCAATAGGGTCCAGAGCTGTAGCAGTAGATCTTCCATATCTTCCAACCAATGTAAAGCAGATCTTCATGAAGTTGGCTTTGTGCATTGGTGTCATGCAGGAACAGGTGTTGCAAAACAAAACAAAACAAGAAGCAGATATGGAGGGAAAAGTCGGGTGTGCGAATACTTTTGTCCTTATAGTGTGTTGTTATCTACTCATTTATTTAGCAGCAACTCCATCTTACATTTACATTTATGGCATTTGGTAGACGCCCTTTCATACAACTGAGCAACTATGGGGTTCAGGGCCTTGCTCAGGGCCCAGTAGTGGTAGCTTGAATTTAAACTCACGACCTTTGGGTCCAAAGTTACCCACAAAGCTACCACCTCCCCCTTTTCTGTACTCTGGAGATTTTAGGGGGAATGTGACACACAGATGTTTTGGGAGGTCGGAGGTATTTTAAAGGTTTTCTGCATTCCGGTTTATTCAGTGGTGCATGTTGTGAAAGCATACGGCAAATTAATCTGAAAAATCAAATCGTATCACCAATTCAGACTCCCTAGGTGTGAAATTGTCTGTGGAAAAAAAAACTGTTACTACAAACCAAAGCGACCGTGCCGCAAGAAGTGAAAAAAAAAACAGGGGTGATTCTGGTGATGATTACCAGCCACACTTGTCCTGCGATTAGCATCTAGCCTGTAAAGTTCAGCAAAAGGGTTACGACAAAAGCAGGGGTACAGGGCTCCCTCCAGACAGTGCCAACTTGCCCACGAGTAATTCCCTGTCCTCGATACCATTAATCCGCTCGGAAGGGGTGAGTACAGCTTGCTATCCGGGTCTCTTTGGAAGAGAATGGCTCATACATAAATCTTAGAAGCATCCACCTTCACAACAAACGGTCCCCCTGGACCAGCAATGGTCAAGATGGGGGCTAAATTCGACCAAACACTCTCCTGAGAGTTCTCGGTAAGGGTGGGTTTGGGTGCTTCTACTGACCTGATGTCAAAGAGGATTGCCTGCCAAATCAGGAAGTAAGTGCTTGGCGGCCAAAAACGCCACTTGCACCTTTGATTTCTGTAATTTTTTCAATCACTGCTCAAATGAGTTGAGTTTAAAATTGGTGAGCCGGGACTCCCCCTGCCTTCAAACATTGGCGTGGTCTTGTTTTATTTAGCATTACGTAAGGAATTCCAGGGCTCATGGCACTGATTCTCACTTTCATCAGAAACTCCACTAACAATGGGGACTCCTTCCATAAATCTCAAATCGACACAGACTTGGAGAAAATCAACATCTCCACACGTGGTTCATGCAAGTCGACGCCTTTTGACCAATCAGAATCGAGAACCCTATGGTGCCAGCGGACACAAAGTCTGGATTCCGAAACGGTGATGTTATTCAACAGCAGCGCTGCACAAACAACGCAGCCGGAGCTCAGGGGAAAGCTGCAGGTCTCCTCGGTAACGCTGGCTCGGAGCCACGGTGCTGTCAGGACCAGGTCCACACCACATGGCCTGATATATTAGTGCACCAGGCACTTCTGAGGAACCAGCCAATCCTGGGATACGAGCCAGGAATGTGTCCTCCAGAGACCGAGGCTGCACTCGAGATTATCACGATTCCGCACCAACACGCATTATCAAGTTTTATCAACTGACCTGCTGATAATCTGTAGATCAGCTGTCCACTTCTCCTCCCTGTCCTTCACTCATTTAATTCTCCTCTCTCTCCTCCACT
>NC_139590.1:2474055-2479055 GCF_946808225.1 Silurus aristotelis
TTTTTTTTATTATTAAACTTAAAATCGTACACAACAATTCCACAGGTATAATTAAAAAAATAAGACAATATGTTTTTTTTGTGTGTTTTATGTCCAGCTTCAAGAATTTTTCTTAAAAGGACAAAAATCCTGACAATTCCACGTATGGAGGAGTGAACGAATAGAGGATGAAAGGAATGAAGAAGTTGGTAAAGTCGAACAAGTAGAACAGTTACGTAGATAAAATCTTTAGAAAATGTAATATTAAATGTAAAAACACACACACACACACACACACACACACACACACACACACACACACACACACACACACACACACACACACACACACACACACACAGCTGTATTACCCAAATTTTAACAATTACATTACATTTTTCTATTTATTTAATTTCATTTGTGCCAATTTAATCAATTACTCAATTTATTTTATTATATATATATTATATAAAAAAATGTGTATTGCATTAATTTAATTTATTTAAATTATAATTTTATTTTAATAAAATTCTATATTATATTTTATATATTATTTGACCAAGGAGGCATTTTATAAAAATAAAAAAAAATTAAGTTTGTTAAATTTTTTTTTTACAAATGTTAAAAATAATTAAATAATTTGGTTACCCAAATTGAACCGGACCGTGACTTCAGAACCGGGGTACGTACTGAACCGTGAATTTTAATTTTTTTGTTGAATTTATGTTTTCATGACTGCACTGGTTAGTAGGTGCACTCTATTGTGTGTAAATTTACACAGCAAAAACACACACACACACACACACACACACCCAAGTTCACACCAGGACAAGCATCTCGCTGTTTTTATGTCGCCCTGAAACATTCCAGTGGTTTTCACATCAAGTCAACCGCAAAGGCCACGCCCCCTTTTCCCTCCTTTTCCTCTTTCATACAGACAGGTGCGAAGGCCACGCCTCCTTTCCTGATTTACATTCAGAAATCATAAAATATATAACAAAGTGATGTAAAATATCTGATGCCCCCTGACACGTCTTCAGTCTTTAACTTTCATCTGAAATCAACGTTCATCTGATTACATTTGACTCAGGGGGGATAAAAACGGATGCGAGGACACGGCCGGACGTGAAAACGACCATCGCTTTTGGACCCGGTACACAACGTCCTCGCTAAACGGAAAGCCTTAGGGTTGTGTGTGGGGGTTCAGATGTTTGAGGACACCCCAGTATTATATTGGTATGTGCTTCTTTTGTGCCCGCATTTGCTCTTCTAATAAGCTCCACCCTTCTGGATTTTGTGGAGGTTTGCGTGAGATCCGTTCAGCCGCAAGGGTGTGATGTGGGTGAGGAGGTCTGGGGGGTGTGGTCAGTGTAAAAAATTCATCCTGAAGGAATAGGTTTTAATAGGATGGAGAACAGTCACCGGATATCTTCCACATCTTCCAACCCATGGAAAGAAGATCTTCATAGAGCTGGAACAAGTTTGGGTTTCCTAGTTCAAGTGAAGGGATAATATAAATGGTGCAGCATCCAAAGAGACATGTAGTGGGAGAAGAACCACATATGGATAAAAAACAAAAACTCTGGTGTCCCATTACTTTTGGCAAGAAAAGTGCATTAAAAGATGAGAGAACGACACGATTCATTCGCAGAATCTCTGGTTCCTGGGGCGCTCGGTCTTTTCGCCCCGTGTAAACTGTTCATTCACCTTCTGAGTCTCTTCTCCCATTCCGAATCTTTCGCTCGTTTCTCGCTATAAACGAGTGTCTTGCTTTATCAGCGTGATTCCCCGCCATCATACAGACCACATCCTATGTGTTAAACGTCTGTAAGGAAGGAAGGCTGGGATTTATAAACGCTTCCTGGTTGTCCGGTACACAGTATATGTTACATTACGTGACAAAAGGGACAAGAGATGAACTAATCGTTTCCAGAGGCATCGAGAGACCAGGAGAAGAACCCTGACACTGGAGTCCCCTTCCGTAAACGTGAAATCACAACCTCGTGAGATCATAACCTCATCACAGCGACGATTGCACAGGTATCTGCTTATTGCTAGTATAGCGTCCATGGGACACGTCCCTATTATTGGAAGGCGCCGTTACTATAGAAACGAGAATGTATCCGTACCAGGGGTTTTCGTGCGACTTTTTATCATACGTAAAAATTCAATTTGACGCCTTCCGGCTAAACAAAATCCGGAGTTCTAGAGCACTGCGGTAGAAGCCTGGACAGACTCCCCCAGGACTACAAAATCGTCTAAATGACTTGCGGTCATGCAGCTGCGTGAAACAGTAGACGGCAAACTTGTACGTTTTTTACGTGTTGTTGAAGGGAGCCCTTTAAGAACAGTCATGTTGTGTGTGTCAACATAAACACACACACACGCGCACACTTAAAAGTTCACGCTAGGACAAGCTATTCCCGAGGCATGGCGGGTAAAACGGCATCTTTTGTGTTGCTCGGGAACATTCCGGTGGTTTATACGTCTCGAGTTTCGAGCGAATTGATTCGCCAAACATGCCAAAGTGATCCAACACATCGGGGGGCACATTAACACACGCTTAAGCTCATATACACACACACACACACACACACACACACACACACACACACACACACACACACACACACACACACAAAGCACACCGGGTTTTTGAAAGGCATGGTGAGAATACCTGATCCACCCCCCCCAAATATCTGCAAGACATCCAGAGTAAAAAAGCCGAAAGCAAAGAGAGCAGGAATCAGCGCACACATCATCATTCTGTCAGCACTCAAGGAGTGCGTACATCATGCATACACACGTGTGCGTGAGGAGAAAGCTCTCGGGAACGTCTCACACCCGTCACACCCAATCGCGGAGCGGCTGCCCGAGGACTTTGATGTCATGGGCTATTTTTAAGCACAGGCTTGTTATGACTTTATATTGTGTGTGTGTTTGTGTGTGGGTGGGTGGGTGGGTGGGTGTGTGTGTGTGTGTGTGTGTGTGTGTGTGTGTGTGTGTGTGTGTGTGTGTGTGTGTCACATGCTAGTCGGCTATCATGTCAGGTAGTCACCACTGTGAGGCGCACAACATGGAAAGCCATTACATATGGCTGGTGAGCTTAAATATACACTGTACAGCCAAAGGTTTTTGGGCACCTGACCATAAGATTGGCATGGGTTTCTTTTTGAACATCCCATTCCACATTTGCTGTTATAATAACCTCCATTCCTCTGGGAAGATGTTCCACCAGATTTCGTGGAGTTTTGTGTGAGATTTTATTCAGCTACAAGGGTGTTAGGAAAGTTAATAAAGATAAGAGGAGGAGCAGGAGATCTTCAACTTCTACCCATGGAAAGCATATCTTCACACTGGAGCAGGTTTGGGTCTCGTAGTTCAAGTGTAGGCAAAATTTCATGCATTCAAAGAACTATACGATTTTGTGCCCCCAACTTTTTGCTCCCACTTTGAAGAGGAACAACATATAAGTCAGAGGTCCCAATACCATGAAGTGTATTTCAAACTATGCTATGCTAGGCTAGTCTAGCGGCGGGTTCAAGAAGTGGCTCACCAAAGACGCCGACCCAGACTCGTTTACCTTGCAGACGTTTCAATAAACATCACACCTTACAACCGTTATCAAGCTACAATTAGTTTTACGCACCATAAACACTCCAATCAAAACATGGTCCAATAGGCGTGGCCTATGACAAGCACACTTGACAGACAGGCCTGTCTGAGAGACCTCCTGCAATGCCAAGCAAGTAGCTAAAAACAAGCTAGTTAACTTCTGTTTACAGTGCTAGCTTAGAATTGCTTAGATACAAAAAAAAAAAAACACATGGGCAGATGAGCCTTGCGATTGGAAACCTCAAATTAGCCCCACCCACTTTACCACTAGAGAAAGAGACAAGTATTGCTACTCACTGGCAGGAGATGGTGTGCTGTATCCACTCACAGGAAGTGCAGGAAGTGCCGGAGGAGAAATACCACCCAACATATGGGGGATAAAATAAGGGTACGAGGGCACCGAGAAGACACCCAAAGAGTGGGCGTGGCCAGAGCCAGGATGTGGGAGCGGCTTATCGTTTCCAGACATGGTCATCTGCATTCAGGAACGCCTATAAATCCATCGTTATGATTCCATGTGTCCAATCAGGCACAAGCTCAGATATGCACTGAGGTTAGACCTTCCTTCCAGGAAATAAACTCCGAAGTGGTTCAATAACGTGAAGAAAACTCTGGAGGTCACATGATGCACCTAGATCAAAGAAAGAGAGATTAAACATTAGTTACGATAATTCCGTTTCATCACACCATCCTGTCGTCGAGTATTATCCTATGGAGCATTGTGTGTCAAAGTGTCTCCGTTACTTCTTGTGTTGTCAAGGTGACACTGTCGACATCACCATAATGTCCTGCCCTTTCTTACACTGTCGTACCGTTCATCACACTATTCCATGTCCCCATGTATCTTCCTGCCCTGTCACTAGGGTGCTACATAATTGGCAATTGATGCCTTTCTGCCCCTGGGTTGCATAACACTTTACACTTTGCTACTTGTTGGCATCACAATTGTTGTCCTAGGCCCTGTCCCTCCCATTTGTTGCGCTAGGCCCTGTCCCTCCCACTTGTTGCCCTAGGCCCTGTCCCTCCCACTTGTTGCCCCTGTTCCTCTGATAAATGTCACCCTGACACTTGTTTCCCTGGTGGCAGTAAGTTTGTAATCCTGCTGCCTGGTCACTTGTTGCCATAACAATTGTCCCTGCCACCTGTCTCTTGCCCCTGGTTCTCTAAAACTTTGCCACCATATCCCGTGTCATACTGTTCCCTGGTGCTTTCAATCCTGTTGCCTTGTCACTTGTTGGCATTACCTGCCACCTTCCAGAGTGACATTTGTATTTCTGTCCTCTTCCTCCCTGGCATCTAAGCACCAGCCTCCTGTCCTCATCAGTTGTTGCCCTCGTCACTCTAATGCTCGCCCCATCCTGTGTCCCGTCATGGCACTTCTTCGTCTAAATCCCAGTATTCGAGCC
>NC_139590.1:2484055-2506555 GCF_946808225.1 Silurus aristotelis
ACGCTAATGAACCCATTCATCTGTAATAAAGACACTAAAGCAACAAATGTCCTTTCTTTCTTTCCCACTTTCTCTCTTTTTGACTTTTTCTGGAGTTCTGAAGTAAATCTTAATGATAAATATATTCATACCGAATCTCTGTGCAGCCTTCACTCGCGTCAGACCACGCTGTGGACATTTCCAGCACTTATTACAAAAATGTCCTGGAAATGTCCCAAAAATATCCAGACTATCCTGACATTTCCGTAATACTTCCTAGACATTTGAAGGACATTTAAAGGACGATTCCGGGACATTTACTGGATATTTCCGGGTAGTAGGGGATCAAAGCACCTCATTATGTCTCACGCCAAAAAAACGACCTCATTTCTACACAGATTTGGAGCTCTCTGTGTGTGTGTGTGTGTGTGTGTGTGTGTGTGTGTGTGTGTGTGTGTGTGTGTGTGTGTGTGTGTGTGTGTGTGTGTGTGTGTGTTATATAAGCTTCAGAAAAGTGAATGGGGAATAGCATGCAGCCTCTACAGCTCCTTATACAATCTAATCATAAAAACGGCATTAGTGTGTGTGTGTGTGTGTGTGTGTGTGTGTGTGTGTGTGTGTGTGTGTGTGTGTGTGTGTGTGTGTGTGAGAAAGAGAGATGAGAGACAGGACCATTAGGAAGACTTCTGCCCATACAGAAAACAATAAGGATAAGATGCTAGCAAGTGGTCTGTGTGTGTGTGTGTGTGTGTGTGTGTGTGTGTGTGTGTGTGTGTGTGTGTGTGTGTGTGTGTGTGTGTGTGAGAGAGAGAGAGAGACCATTTCCCACAATCACAACCTCAGGACACCTGGAGACATGTAACAGTGGAGATGCAGGACACCGGGACTGTATTGTGGAGAAAAAGAAAACGGAGAGAAAAAGACAAATCTGCATTGTGGAGAAAAAGTTCAGGAAGATAAAAAGAAAGAGAATCAGGAAGAATCAGGAGAGGGATAGAGAGAAGGAGAGCAGGAGAGAAAGAGATTTAGGAATGAATGACCGACAGGGGCAGAAAGAAAGAAAGAAAGAAAGAAAAGAAAGAAAGAAAAGAAAGAAAGAAAGAAAGAAAGAAAGAAAGAAAGAAAGAAAGAAAGAAAGAAAGAAAGAAAGAAAGAGAGAAAGAAAGAGAGAAAGAAAGAGAGAAAGAGATATAGGAATGAATGACCGACAGGGGCAGAATGAAAAAAAGAAAAAAAGAAAGAAAGAAAGAAAGAAAGAAAGAAAGAAAGAAAGAAAGAAAGAAAGAAAGAAAGTAAAAGACAAACAGTGAGAGAATGTGATAGAGAAGGAAAAAGAGAGAGAGAGACAGAGAGAGCGCGCGAGAGAGAGAGAGAGACAGAGAGAGCGCGAGAGAGAGAGAGAGAGAGAGAGAGAGAGAGAGAGAGAGAGAGAGAGAGAGAGAGAGAGAGGGGAGGATAAAACCGGAGCTCGGAGTGATGGAGTGACTCCGAATGCAAACGGCTCCTGTGATATTGGATTGTGGGAAATCCATCCATTACGAGGCGAAGGGGGGAAAAAAAGAAGGAATGAGCGAGTGAGAGGAGGGAAGAGGGCACGCCGGGGTGGGTGATGGATAGAGGCATGAGTTTTAATCAGCGCTAATGCCTCCAGCTCGCCGTAAGCAGCCTTATCCGTCAGCCGGGAGTCTCCTCACTTCATCCCTCGCTCCCCTTCTTTCTCAATAATACTGGGAAAGAAAGGAAAAGGGAAAAAGAGAGAGAAAACTGCAGTAAATGAGAAAAGCAAACATGGTGGAAAAAAAGAGGCAGAGAAAAATGTAAAGAAAGAAAAAAGAACCTGTAAAAGAAATAAAAGAAAAATAAGATGAAAAAAGAAAGAAAGAACGAAAGAATAAAAAAAAGAAAGAAAAGTAGATAACAGAGAAAGAGACATTCTGAAAGAAAAAAACAACAGAGAAAGCAGCATCAAGCTGGGGGCGTGGTTTAACTAAACAGGGGCGTCGTTTGACTAAACAGGGGCGTGGCTTCGAGTCTAAATGTAGAGTAATACGACAGTAGAGCAGCAGTACTGCAGCTCCGTTATACACCTGGCAGTGGGCGTGGCCTATTCTCAACCTGTCAGGAAATTTCCAGGAAATGAGTTCTGATTGGCTGCCGCTGAGTGTAAACAGACCGAAATCCCAGCAGTCATTTAGATTTTGTTCGTGAATGGTTTTTAATCGGCCCGCTGCATTACAACACGCCAGATGTGAACATGAAACATCTGCACCGGCGTTTAATAACCAAACTGTTCCTTCATCACTCGTGGTTTTCAAACCTCCGATTCCGCAACAACCTCGTTATTCTCCCCAAACAGCAGCCTGGAGACTGGAAGCACAATTACAACAATAGCGCACAGCCTGAGAGCGATCCATCCATCTTCTCCTCCTCCTCCTCCTCCAACAACAACCCGGGATACAGCGCCAACACTCATCAGAAGAGGAGGAGAAGGAGGTGAAGAGGAAAGTGGATAAACAAAAGAGAAAAGAGGAGGAGGAGGAGGTAGAAAAAATAGAGGAGGTAGAAGTGAAGTAAAGGAGAAGGAAGGAGAGAAAGATAGGTGGAGGAGGATGGAAAGAGAAAGGGTTAAAGAGGAGAAATGGGTATGAGGAGGAAGGGAAAGCGAATAAAGGAGAGGAAAACGGAAAGAGAGGTGGAAGAAACTGAGGGGGTGGATATGGTGGAGGAGAACGTAAAGGAGGAAAGCAGAGTAGAAAGGAGGAGAGAAAAAAAAAGAAGGAGGTAGAACCAGAGGGGAAGAAAGGGTGAATAATAAAGAGGAAAAAAAAGCGAAGAGGAGGAGAAGGAAGAGAAATGGAAGGAAATGAGGATGATAAAGATGACAAGGAGGGGAAAGTGAAGGAAGGAAAGAAAGAGGAGGAGGAAGTGGAGGGGAAGGATGTGGAGAAAATGGAGGAGGTGGAAGTGAAGCAGGAGAAAAGAGAGAAAGTGGAGGAGAAACAGATGATGCACAAATCCTACAAAACGCCGACGGGTTTTGAAAGAACAACATTCAGAGATCAGAATGTCACTTCCAGATGTGTTTGCTGCTGGATTTTGAGAAGACGTTGACCTGAAAACGATGCTGCGTCAGCGCCAGGGTTCGTCCTCTCACTTCCCCAGAGTCAGAAGAGACGCAGAGCTTCAGGTTCTCGAAACATCTCCATGTTGCACGGTGACATTCGTCCCTGAAGCACTGAAGGTGGCGAGAACTTCGCTAGAAAGCCCTCGTCCAATCTCAGATTCACACAACCAAACACTTTTCTCATATCTGTGCCAACGCAGATACGAGCAGCGATTACGGGGTCAAGCACCGAGGAGAACCACACAAAGCTTCATCATCAGCACTCAACATTTCAGTCAAGCTGTTACCACGATATCGTTTCACTTCCTGTTTTGGTTTTTGTTTTTGTTTATTCAGCGGCCGATCGAAGTTGCAGATCCCTGAAAAACATTATACATTTATTTCTTCTGGACAACTCTGTACAAAAAAATGTATTAATTAATTTTTTATATATATATGAAATTCCCCTCATTCTATTTTTTTATTGTAAATTCTGTTTTTATTCAGTTTTTTTATATAGTAAATTTTATTTGTATTTTTTTTTATTGTAAATTAAAATTTTTATCTAATTAATTTCGTTTTTTCATATTCGATTTTATTTATATTATAAATGTAAAATTTATAATATAAAAAATATATTTTTATAGTATTCTTTCTGTTTTTATTCTCCTCTAAACTCTCATTTTATTTCTATTTCATGTTGAATTTCATTTTATTTGTCTGTTTCATTTCTTTTTCCCGTATTGATTTTAGTTCTGATGTTTGTTTTTATTAGAATTAAAAAAAAATTATTTCTGCTTTTATTGTAAATTCTATTTTATTCTATCAAATTTCCATTTTACTGTTGAATGATCCATTTCTGTTTTTATTCGATTGAAAATTTCATTTTTCATCTCGATTTCATGGAAAATTTGTATGTTATTAACATTTTATTTCTATGTTGTTGTTTTTTTTTTTGTTTTTTTATTTTATTAAAAGGTTTGAATCCCTGTTTCATGGTCAATTAAATTTTTATATTACTGATTTTCACTTTAATTCTACTATGGATTAAAAATTTATATTTGTATTTTATTTAATGTAAATTTTTACCATAAATTCTATTTTTATTTCTATTTCCTGGCCTCTTCGTGGCGTTCATGAAATTACCATTTTATGTTCATACTATTCATTTTTGTATTTATTTTATTTACACTTTTTTTTTTAATTCTACATTCTGTTTTATTTAGTTCGATTCCTTTTTTATTGTAAATTCTCATTCGTTTATATCCTCCGTCTCTTTCTCTCCTTTCTCTTCTTTCTTTCTGTTCTGAAATAAACGAGGCTTGAAACCTGAAGCGTCCGTGAGCTGAAGCGCATCAGATTATCGATGACGATTCGGTGTCTGACGGCAACCTGCCAATAAACCTGCCGTGAAATATCACAAGGAACCGAGAAGAACGGAGAGAAAAGGAGCTGGAGCTGGAGGGATGGAAGAACAGATTGGGGGGGTGGAGGATTGGCAGGAAAATCACTGAGCCGTAATCCACCTGAATAATCGACTGAGACTCAGAGGAGCAGAAGAGGAGATGCAGAAGAGCAAAGAAGAAGAAAGAGAATAAGAGAGAAACAGGAAAGAAAAAAAAAGAGAGATGAGAGAAAGTGAATAGGAGAAAGAAGGAGAGAGAAAAGGAAAAACAGAGAATGAAGCAGAGAGAAAAAGTGAGGGAGAATTATGGCTATATTTACTTGAGCATGAATTTAAAATCATTTTATTGCAAATTCTACAGAGGAAAAATTGTCTTTAAATTAAATCTATTTAAAGTTTTGATTTCATTTTATTTCTATTGAACAGTAAATTCGATATTTGTAGTTTGCTGAGTTTTTCTTATTTATTTCATGTTGTTCTTTTGAAAATTCTACTTTGTATTCTGTTGATTTTGATTATTTATTTATTACACCAGATCTTGCGGGTTCCTTCACACGTCATCTGGAGGAACAGAAGACATTGGAAAGCAGGAGAAGGTGGACAGTAAGATGATCCTGACGGAGGAAGACAGTTGATCGGTGGCTAATGGACGACCTCATCAAGGTCAAGGGTCATCGTTCTTCAATCCCTCATCCTAACTTATCCAAACAGGACCACCCTGTGGAGAGAGAAGATGGAGGAGCTCCGGTTGCTGATCTGATCTTCTATCCCATGTCTGTTTAAGTAATCGAACATGGAGACACACATGGCGCCTGGATGAGCCGCTGGACACTGATAAATTACCATATATGGTAATTTGTGGGTGTGTCTGTATTAAAACAAGCAAGCTTTAGACAAAATTCAGCTTCAATGCAATTATACACTGGTGTGTGTGTGTGTGTGTGTGGTTTGTACACTTATGTGCAACGCTGGGTGCCATAACTTTTAGTACCAATTAACTTCAACTTCTTAAAAAAAAAAAAAAAATGCCATCCTCTGTGATATTGAATGACATGTAGCACAGAATCCATGCCCCCCCCTCTACTAGAACTGGTGGGTAATAAAGGCCATGCCTTCTTTACAGAAAGAAGCAGTCACATAAGCCACACCCCCTTTATTGAGACTGACAAGGAATAGAGGCCACGCCTTCGTTACTGAAACAGATCCTACAGCCACACCCCCTTTATTGGAACTGATAGGAAATAAAGGCCATAACTCCTTTACTTAAAGAAGCAAAGACTGAAGACACGCCCACTTAATTCAGACTGACAGGAAACAGACACACCTCCTTTTCAGAAAAAGCAGAGACTGAAGACACACACCCTTATACTAGAAATGCCAAACATTGAGGCCACACCTTCTTTACTAGAATCAAAATCAGAAGCCACGCCCCCTTCACTAGAACTGCTGGACCGATGCCACGCCTTCTTCATTAAGACTGACCCAGAGACCACACCCCCACAAATATGCTTTTAATACAAAGAGCAAATAGTTGGCGATCCAAAACACACACAAACACACACACACACACACACACACACACACACACACACACATTGCAGGCAGCTACGTCTGTTTAACACACCGCTATCGACCACCTGACCCAACACACTTCACACAGATCGATCGGCCAGACCCAAACAGCCTCTGGAGACACAGCAGTACACTGTGTGTGTGTGTGTGTGTGTGTGTGTGTGTGTGTGTGTGTGTGTGTGTGTGTGTGTGTGTGTGTGCACGCAAGCTACTGCACCTCACTGGCAAATCAAATACAAAAAGAAAGGAATGTTAGAATCTTTTGCCTGACGCTGCTATCAGATATCTTAAAAATCGCAAGTTGTGGGAGTTGAAATGTGGGAGGGGCTCAAATGTGGGAGGGGCTAAAATGTCCCTGTGGCCAAAACCAGCTCCATGAAGATCTGCTTTTACATGGGTTGGAAGATGTGGAAGATCTCGTGCACACACACACACACACACACACACACACACACTCACTCCTGGAATAAAAGGAACAGACGTTTGAAAAACATGCCTCCTTTTCGAAGACTGAGACACAGAAACTACGCCTCCTTTTTGAAGACAGAGACACAGAAACCACGCCTCCTTTTAGAAGACTGAGACACAGAAACCACGCCTCCTTTTCAAAGACTGAGAGACAGAAAAAAAACTTCAATCAAGCGTTTTTATATGTTAACGAGTGACCCGTATGAACTTTTATCAATTCGGTTATGTTTAACAGAGAGAAAAGTGTGTGAAAGTTCTCGCTTGCGTTCTAGCAGCTATAAACGTCCAGTTCCTCAGCAGCCTGTCACATTAGAGAGAAACCACAGAAAAGAAAAGGTCAATCTCTCCTGTCCTAGAAGAAGCACTGCCCCTGGAAACTCCTTCCACATGTTAAATAAGCGTTCTGATCAGTTAATGTGGAACGCCCACTGGATCAAAACCGTTCCAAAGTAGAGAAGGCTACAATCATATCACTAGTGAGGTTTTAAGGAACTCGCTCAGCGGTATTTGGAACTTAACGCTCAGTAAGGGACAGGAGAAGAAACGAAAGTGCGGATGGATCGAGCTCTAATTGAAAGCTCATAAGAAACGCTGATTTATTTCACTTCTGCAAACGTGGCGTGAGGCAGCGGCCTGACACGCACCCTGCAGCTGAAAGTCTCCACCGCAGTCACATGAAGGGCTTTTACACAAAGCTCCTGACACACACTGTCCGGATGAATAGATCTACTACACACTATATACACACCTCACACTACACACACACACACACCATTAGGACTTCCCTCAACAGTTCGCTGTGTGACTCATCGCTTCAGGACAAATCCGCTCAAAGGGAAAAGCACGAGATTCAGAGATTCATGTTTTTTTTTTTTTTCAGTGACGAATCCAGTTTGAGTGTCAGGTGTGGAACAGTGGGGTATTAATGACGTGGGGTATTAACAGTGGGGTATTAATGACGTGGGGTATTAACAGTGGGGTATTAATGACGTGGGGTATTAACATTGGGGTATTAATGACGTGGGGTGTGAATATTCGAGTATTAATGCTTATTTATTCTAATGATAAATACACCAGAAGCTGGGGACTGACTGATGCCACGCCTCCTTTATTAGAGTTGAGATGCGGAAGCCCTGCCCCTTTATTAAAATTGCGATACAAAAAACACGCCTGCTTTACTAAAACTAAAATGTGAAAGCCACGCCTCCTTTATAAAGACTGACAGATACAGAAGCAATGCCTTCTTTTATAACAGTACATATAAAGAAAGGCCACGCCTACTTTAATAGGACTGACAGATAGAGGCCATGCCGCCTTTATGAACACAGATGCAGAAGCCACACCTCCTTATATAGACTGAAATGTGAAAGCCTCACCTCTTTTACTAAAACTGAGATACAGAAACCACACCTCCTATACAAAGGCTGACAGATACAAAGGCCACGCCCCCTTGATAAAACATTTTTTCTTCACTGACATACATAATCCATCCCTTTTTTATTAAAACTAACGGATACTGAAGCCACACCTCCTTCAATAAACCTGACAGAGAAGCCCCGCCTTCTTTACTAAAACTAAAGGATAAATGGCCACACCCCTTTACTGTGATTTACTATGGTCACAATTATTAGACATCACAGACACGCGCACACACACATACACACAAATACACGGCCACGCCCTATTTACTAAAACTGACACAAAAGCCACGCCCACTTTCAAGAGTTTTTAATTGGAGGTTTTAATCAATTTGATGCAAATGACCACCACTGGAGTGGAACACTGATGGGAATTAATGTGATTGCACACACACACACACACAAACACACACACACACACACACACACACACACACACACCACCTTCTTTAATGTTTATTTCACACACCCCTTGACACCTATCAAGCAGATGGGCAAAAACCATGCTATGAACTTTTCCAAAAAAAGTAAGTTTCCACCCCACACGCACACATCCACACACACACACACACACACACACACACACACACACACACACACAGGGTCAGTGAGAAAGGAAAGGTGACTCTTGGTCCCTTAACAGAAGTCTTTGTTCAGTCAGAAGCCGACGGTGGATTTTTTTTTTTTACTCTACAACACATCGTCTCTTCGCCACTTCCTGTTCTGGAGCCAGCGCAATGGCACCACTTCCTGTCTGGGCTGCTGCCCTTTAGGATTTCCTGAGTGACACAGGAACGTCTAGAAGTCTTCCTGACACCTCCAGATTCCTGACACCTCCAAATTGCATATTGGCACGTTCGCGGAAAACGAGTGAGAAAATTGTTTTTTTTTTTTTTAAGTAAAAAAAAATTTTTTTTATTTATTTCTTTTAAGTCCTGAGGCGCCTGATTCACTGTGAAGTTTTGTTCAAAAGTATTGGGACACCGACTCTTCCAGCCATAAGAAAGAAAGAAAGAAAGAAAGAAAGAAAGAAAGAAAGAAAGAAAGAAAGAAAGAAAGAAAGTAGGAAAGTGTTGGAGTGTTGAGGACCTACTACCAAAAGCTCCACGTCAGGTGCACCGTTACATGTACATTTCTAACTCACACACACACACACACACACACACACACACACACACACACACACACACACACACACACACAGACACACACACAGAATGTTTTAAATTCAGCTACTATCACTGCTGCTTTGCTCCACACGTCCACACTGTCAGCAACATTACATTATTAATCTCTATATTCTATAATCTCATTATTTATTTCTCTATAAATAATAATAATAATAAAATAAATAAATGACTTCATTAATTATTCATTTTTACTAATGATTTATTAATAATCATTTATTTAAATAATTTGGTATCCAATAATTTTTTTTTTTTTATTATTATGAAAAAGTATTTAATAGCAGGTCATTTATAAAAAAAAAGTATTTTATTGGACACCTACCGGTAATTATTTATTTTACTTCATGTTTATTTGTATTGAGCTTTTAATAATGAACATCGTCTCGAAGCAGCTTCACACTGACGATGTGATCAAAATCAATAAGTTCTTTATAAGTGTACGTTTGTCCCGGATTGTATTTATTAATTCAAATATATAACTACAAATTACATTTTTGTATTTTATATACAGTACAAACCAAAAGTTTGGACACACCTTCTCATTCAAAGAGTTTTCATTATTTTCATGACTATGAAAATTGTAGAGTCACACTGAAGGCATCAAGGGCTATTTGACCAAGAAGGAGAGTGATGGGGTGCTGCACCAGATGACCTGGCCTCCACAGTCACCGGACCTGAACCCAATCGAGATGGTTTAGGGGTGAGCTGGACCGCAGAGTGAAGGCAAAAGGGCCAACAAGTGCCAAGCATCTCTCGGGGAACTCCTTCAAGACTGTTGGAAGACCATTTCAGGTGACTACCTCTTGAAGCTCATCAAGAGAATGCCAAGAGTGTGCAAAGCAGTAATCTAAGCAAAAGGTGGCTACTTTGAAGAACCTACAATATGACATTTTTCAGTTGTTTCACACTTTTTTGTTATGTATATAATTCCATATATAATTCCACATGTGTTCATTCATAGTTTTGATGCCTTCAGTGTGAATCTACAATTTTCATAGTCATGAAAATAAAGAAAACTCTTTGAATGAGAAGGTGTGTCCAAACTTTTGGTCTGTACTATATATATATATAAATAATTTATCAATAATAAAATGTAATCAAATCATTAATTCTTAAACTGCGAGACCCAAACCAGCTGCATGAAGATCTGCTTTACATGAGTTGGAGTGGAAGCTCTTTGAAGGGCTCTGACCTCAAGCCTATTGAACACTGATGAATGTGAACGTCACTGCATCCCAGACCCTCCGTCAGGTCCTCACTTCACCATCACCATCGCAGCTGAATGCAGGAGCAGAAAAATCTCCACAAAACCTAGTGGAACATCTTCTCAAAAGAGTGAAGGATGTTCTAACAGGAAATGGAGACCAAATGCAGAATATATCCATATCTACAGTACCGCCCGAAAGTCACATTTCAGCAGCCATTTTATCCTCTCAAGGGACATACAGACATTATTGTCTAAATAACTGCAACAAATGTAAGTGCACCCTCAGTGAAATTATAACACTTTTGTCAAATCTAAGACTTTTTCTATGTACACAAAAGACCTATTTCTCTCAAATATTGTTCACAAATCTGTAAATGTGTGTCAGTGAGCTCTTCTCCTCCGCCAAGAGAATTGTCCACCTCACAGGTGTGGCAGATCAGGATGCTGATTAGACAGCATGATTACTGCACAGGTGGGCTTTAGGCTGGACACAATAAAAGGCCACTCTAAAATGTGTGTTTTATCACAGCACGATGCCACAGATGCCATGAGTTTTGAGAAAGCATGCGATCGGCATGACGACTGCAGGAATGTCCACCAGATTCCACCAGATTACCTTCGTTTAGTCCATTTAATACAGACTGAGAACTGTGTTTCCTCACGGACCATTATTTCTGACGCACCACCCGGTAAACTGAGGGGCGATTCAGATTCAGACCAAAACAAATGACAGAAAGTTTGAGACTATTTCAAGCTTGAACATAAAGAAAACATTGTACCGTGCGTTTACCTTTTTTATTTCTTTTTTTTATTTTTTTTATTAAGAGAATTTTGAAATTTTTACGATTATTAATTTAACGATAATTAATATTTAATTTATTTTTTTTATGTCATTTTGATGTAATCTGGCAATTAAATACATTAAATTAATCTTGTGTTCAGTTTCAGCAATAAAATCTTACATTTTTCTAAAAAGGAAGCAGGTCACTTGTGTATTTAGTGTTGCACTTTAATAAAGTAAAAATTCTTCTTATCCGATTACTCGATTAACCGAGTGAATAATCGGAATACTGCTCGATTACCAAAATAATCAATAATTGCTCCCTTAATATATTTATATAAGGGGTATTCACAGGTCGGTACGGTTGGGGGGAGAAACGCAAAACAAAATTGCTTGTAGTTTTTTTTTTTTTTTTTTATTACCATCGTTTATTATTTACATTTGTGAACATCAACAGTTGAACAGTTTACATTTTACAGTTTTGAATAAAATGTCTGCTTGGTTAAATAATATATAAAATAATATTTTATAATACACTATAAATAAAATCAAGTAGAATAAACCAAATTTATTTATTAAAAACAAAAAATGTTGATATGTATATTTTTTTTATATATCATAAAAATATATATATTTTAAATCAATACATTCGGTTTATTTATTCAAGAATATATATATATTTATTTATTTATGATATTTGTTAAAATGAATATTTGCACAAATTAAATGGATTAAATTAATAGAAAATTGAATTAAACTGTATAAGTTTGTTAGAACCCACATGGGTAATACAGATGTGTGTGTGTGTGTGTGTGTGTGTGTGTGTGTGTGTGTGTGTTTTATACTCTTAATGTCTTATTTTCTAAAGATATATTCTACTTAACTGTTCTACTTATTTCAGCATACTTTAACAAATCTGGAGGGAGGGAGGGAGAGAGAGAGAGAGAGAGAGAGAGAGAGAGAGAGAGAGAGAGAGAGAGAGAGAGAGAGAGAGAGAGAGAGAACATGATCGGAAGTAAATAAAGCCACAGCAGAAGTGTTTTAAGGAAGTGAACTGCCAATGATGCACTCATTCCTATTCCTACAAGCGCCAACAGGCCCTGCGGGTGGACAAGGACGGGAGGACGAGGGGACAGGGACTTCCCTTTATCTGCGAAACTCACGTTAGCACGCAACGTCATTTTGTACGCATTGTGGGCGTGGCCTGGGCAGATCGCTCGTTTGTTTGCTCTGAAAAGAAACAGCTGTAGCTATAAAGATCTCAACACAAGAGTCAGATTAGCATCCGGACGCACACATCACCGGATCCACGTCACAAACAACGGGTCGCTCGTTTTCTCAAAGGAAAACGAGCATGTAGTGGGTTTTGTGATGGTGAAGCTCCGTGTGAGACGCTGAGATGTTTACGGTCTACGGAAGAAGTCTCCGGTTTCAGCAGGGACACTGTCCCCTGTCCCACTAATGTGAAAGCTGAGAATATTAGGTGGATTCCTTTTAAAGGCAGAACAACAAGAGAACTGGGAATATCAGGACATGAGATTATGGAGACACTGCACGTTTATCGTACACAATGTGGGAGGGGTTTAGTCACCTGTCAATCACGGTAAAAGTGGCCAATCGGTGGCTTCGGTGAACTCGTGTATGTGGAAGGAGGATAGCGCTTTCCTCCGAGTGTGTCCTGGTGCAGCATTCATGAGGAGAGAGAGAGAGAGAGAGAGAGAGAGAGAGAGAGAGAGAGAGAGAGAGAGACCTACAGAAAAGACAGCGACAGACAGACAGAGAGAATACACAGAGAAAGAGAGAGACAGAAAGAGAAAGGACAGAAAAAAAGAAAAAACGTGAGAGGACAGAGAGAAGCCAGAGAAAGAGATGGAGATGATGAAGAGAGATGACAGAAACAGACAGACAGACAGACAGACAGACAGACAGACAGACAGACAGACAAATGGTGCAAAGTAAGACAGAGAGACAGACAGAGAGAGAGATGATAGAGAGATGACACAAACAGACAGACAAAGAGACAAAGTGAGGAGAAGGAGAAAGGAGGTAGAGAGACAGAAAGAGAGACAGGCAGACAGAGAAAATGTGCAATGTAAGACAGAGACAGATGATAAAGAGAGGACAGAAACAAACAGACAGACAGACAGAGTGAGAAGAAAGAGAAAAGACAGAGAGAGAGAGAGAGAGAGAGAGAGAGAGAGAGAGAGAGAGAGAGAGAGAGAGAGAAAGACAGAGAGGGATAGACTTGTATCTTAAATCTTGAGGGAAGACAGAGAGAAAATGAAGATATAACAGAGAGAAAGAGAGAGCGAGCGTGAGAGAGAAAGAAGGGAGAGAAAGAGCACAACCTCTTGCAACCTCCTTACATAACCTGCATGTTGTGCGATATGCGCAATGTTCCCTCAACGTTCTCAAACGGTTCCCATTAAAACCCTTTCTGGTCATCATCCAATACAGAGATTTGGCAACCATTGTGACACGGTATTTTCTGTACAATCTGGCAACCCCAGCATGCACACAGAAGTGGAACTCCAACACGGAGGATACAGAACATGTGTGGACCGGAACAGGGATCCAACGGGGGCTTCTTTTCACGTGCGTGTCTGTGTGCGCGTGCGCGTGCATGATACAGTGCAGTGTTGTAGTGAAAGGACTAATACCTGTTGGCTCCTCCTCCTCCTCCTCCTCCTCCTGCCGAGTCGTGTCTCTCCCAAGTTTTCAGTCCCGGGTCTCCTGGTTGTTCTCGCCCCTCTCCGCCCCGGGATTGTCTGTACGCGGCTCTCCTCGGTTTGTTTCCCCGGTATTTTCCCCTTGATTCCGTTTGGAGACCCGGCGGCACGCGCTACGCGGCTCGATCACGCGCGACGCCGAACCCAATGCTGCACCCGAGCAAAGCGGAGCGCGAGCTCTGAGACAGCGAGCACAGCGGCGGCCATTGCGATCATGTGATCACTGGTGGGAACCCCCGTAATGCCCCGCCCACAAAGTCAGAAGCTCCGCCCACTGTCACTTCAGGACAGGGGAACGAACGCCTTTAACACCACTTATTATTATTAATATTATTAGCATTATTAGCACCTTTATTTTTCACGTTTTTATTTTTAATAATTATTATTATTATGAGTGTTAATAATAATTGTATTTTTAGTACTATGATTAAAACACAAATAATTATTTTTTATTATTAATTAATGGAATTATTTTATTAATAACTAATTACATGTATTATGATTATTATTGTTGTTATTACTACTACTCTATTATAATGACATAACACGAAGTCATTGTTAAACAATTTCCTGTTTCCTCTCACACAGTCTGTTCAATAAGGACCCATATTACCAGGTTCTGCGAACAGCCTCTTTCCCCAAGATGTTAGAGTCCTAAACACCCTGG
This sequence comes from Silurus aristotelis, assembly GCF_946808225.1. Classification (NCBI taxonomy): domain Eukaryota; kingdom Metazoa; phylum Chordata; class Actinopteri; order Siluriformes; family Siluridae; genus Silurus; species Silurus aristotelis. Next base: position 2,498,572 of record NC_139590.1, read on the forward strand.
TGCCACCCATGACCTTGCTTCCTCCTTCTTTATTGTGCACTATGGATAGTAATGGACGTAGCATGGAGATTAACACACACTCGCATTCAGCCACTTTACCGAGCTTTGAAAATGCACGTTGGACACTGTAGCATATCTGCAGACATCTGCACTCAAGGACTCACTGTTTACTATAGACATCCACCCATTCTGTTAAACATTACACACTAAACATTGCGTACACTAGTACATTCTGGACATTACACACATTTGCACACAGTCACTCAGACTGTGCACTCGCACTTTACTTAACTCTGTTTTTACATTACCTACGTCTACATCATATGTATCGCAAGAGGAACTCTATGCACCTCGGTCCATAGTAACGGCATTTCGTTCTTTTGTACACTGTATATGTGGAAGAATGACAATAAAGCTTGAGTTGAGTTCAAGTCATTGAGGGAAACATGGATTCCCACATTTACTGTGAGATTCTGAAGCACACCATGATGCCCTTCCCTCAGAAACTGAGCCGTACGGGAGATTTCCAACATAATATCCACCCCAAGACACCCACCCCACACCGAGACACCAAGATGACAGCGGGAGGAAAGCTGAAGGTGAAGGTGATTAAACCCTATTGAGTACCTGTAGGGCATCTTCAAGGAGAAGGTGGAGAAGCGCCATGTGTCTATCATCCAGCAGCCCTGTGATGTCATTATGGAGGAGTGGAAGAGGTTCCCAGTACTGCTATACAAGCTGCACATTGATCTGGATCTGGACACCTGACGTTCCCAGCCATATGTGGTTCTTTACCAAACTGTTCCCGCAAAACATGGAGGCACATAATTCTCATGGATCCTACACAGTGGCATGAATTTTGGCTTCACTTGAACTAGGAGACCCAAGCCCGTTCCAGCATGACAATATACTTATACAAAGCCCTTATGTCTCATGGTGGAAGTGAAGAATTTGCAGAAAAGACTAAATGTCTGAAAAGCACTACAGCCTTTCATTTACACCACAATGTCCTGTGTCAGTGAGAAAAGGTGAAGCAGGCCTGTTAGCCATGTTAACCATGCTACCTGTGTCACATTGCAGAGATGTTTTGTGTTTGCCTGAACGTCTAAAAGTGGTTTCGTCTCCATGACAGAAGCTTAAGCATCTCAGGCAAATGTTTGTCTAAACTGGAGACTCCATGAGAATCTCTGAGAAAATTCAGAGAGGATCCCTAAGAGGAATTCTGAGGATTTCTGACAAGATCCCTGGGGGATTCCTGAGAGAATTCTGAGATACATGAGAAATATTCTGACAGGATTCCTGAGAGGATTTCTAACAGAATTACTGAGTGAAATTCTGACTGGATTTCTGACAGTATTCCTGAGAGGATTTCTTACAGGATCTCTGATAGGATTTCTGACAGAATTCATGAGAGGATTTCTTACAGGATCTCTGATAGGATCTCTGACAGGATTCCTGAGTGGATTTCTTACAGGATCTCTGATAGGATTTCTGACAGGATTCCTGAAAAAATTCTGAGAGGATTCTTAAGAGGATTTCTGAAAGGATACCTGACATGTTTTTTGATAGTGCTTTCATCCATACCATCTCGTACACTCATGTTTAATTTATCAGCTCTGTCATGTGACTCTGCGGTTCAACCACGGCTAAAGTAATTGCACCAAGTGGTCTGTGTGTTATTTCTATGATATTAACCATGAGAAACGAACAAGGAGCTGGTGTGTGGTCATGCTAACACGCTAACCTACTAATCCCCTTCTAAGAGCAATCAAAAAAAGAAATTAGGACTCTCTGCTGGAATGTCGAGGTCCATGAAGTGATTTACACATTGGCTTTAGAGCACTCGCTTAAGCGAAAGCGATCATTGTTGCCTTGGTTTAATGGAGGTTTAGCCCGGGGATTGCTTTTTGTGTCGAATGTCGGGTGTGTTATTGATGGGTCACAAGAGGTTTGACCCGGGATTGCGGGAGGATTGTGGAGATATCCATATCTTCGTATCTCATGCAGGGATATTTTTGTCATGCTACGTTAAAGACGTTACACACACACGTTTATATATATATATATATATATATATATATATATATATATATATATATATATATATATATATATATATAAAACCCACACTGCTCTTGCTGCACTGTATGGGCTGCAGAATTGAGCTGTAAAAAGCTTGAACGCTGTTTAATTATCTCGACTGCACAGGTTTTTTTCAGTGCCGGACGGTAAAACGGGCTTTGTGGGGTTCGGACTGTCTGAGCACATGTGGTAAGCTGTATGGAATGTCTTAAATGACTCCCAGATGTGGGCAGTGGCCGGCGTTAACCCTTTAGCTGCTAGCTGAGAGAGAGAGAGCTGATCTATAGGTCTGGTTTGTCGAGTCACCCTGAGCATTTCACACAAGCAAAGCAGTACCCATTCTGTCACCAGACGCCATTTTGAAAAAATGAAGGGATTCTAGGCCCTAGTTGAGAGTCGAGGTGCGCAGAGAGAGAGACTATGAATGCAACCAAGATGTGGAGAAGAAGCTTGTGAAGAAAAACTAAAGATCAGCATGATTTTTGCTCATGAATGTAGCTTTGGTGTAGCACATTTTGTCCAGCTTTCTTTCCTTCATCTCTACTAACAGCCTGGTCAGGGAAGATGTTGTTTACTCTCTCCTGTCAATCACAGAACCACCAGGCAATCGTAGGAGTCCAGGTGTGTATCTATGTGGATACTTCTGGATTCTATCAAAATATAGGTATTGGGACACCTGACTTTCCAGCCGTATGTGGTTCTTCTCGAAACTGTTACCACAACGTGTCTTTGGATGCTCTATCATGAAATATTCTCTTCCTTTAAATTAGGACACTTGAATTAGGAAACTTAATGTGGATATATCACGATTGAGATGTTTGGACTTGGCAGAGGAGGGACATATCGGTAGAAGAATGCTGAGGATGGAGAACCAGGAAGGAGGAAAAGAGGAAGAACAAGGAGGAGGTTTATGGATGTGGTGAGGGAAGACATGCAGGTAGTTGGTGTTAAAGAGGCAGATGTAGAGGACAGGGGGGTATGGAGACGGATAAGCCACAGTGGCGACCCCTATTGGGAGAAGCCGAAAAAAGAAGAAACTCAATGAGGATATGCTTCTCATTTGTTGGAGTCAAGATCTTGAGTGGCGTGCTCTGGAGTTCTGACCTCAACCCTATTGGGATGAATTGGAATGCTGACTGAACCCCAGGCCTCCTTGCCTCAAACTTCGATCAGTACGTAAAATAAATTTTCATGAGCGACTCCAAAAATCTAGAGGAACATTTTCCGAGAAGAGTGGACGTTATTATAGCAGCAAATGGCAACTAAATGTGGACTGGGATCTCCAGAAAACAGAGGGATGAGAGGACAGGGGTTGAGTATAAAATAGAAAACATCAATCTGTCGCCATGCACATTTGTTGTGATTCATGTCATGTCCAACTCTTGTCCAGTCATCGTTATTCCCTCACATGTCCCTTTGTCCTCAGCTGGTTTCCTTTTTCCCTCCTCTGGATGTTGTGTTTAAATACCCCCGTGTGTCCGCTCTGTCTCCGTAAAACATAGTGTTTTGCTGATCCCTCGTTCATCGATTTTGCTTTCGTTTCAGCTGCACCTGTGGGGTTCATTATTAAAACCGTTTGAAAGCGTTGATGAGACAAAAAGTAGACAGATGGTGGCCAGGAAATGATGCAAATCGAAGAGTCTGAAGTTTGAAGGTCACACACAGACGTTCAGAAGTTTATGCAGGTTTCAAACAGACATGTTGGAGATTCTTATGGTTTCCTCTCTGGGTTAATTGAAGACAAGTCCGGAAACCCGAATCGCTTCGCAGGAAAATGCTGTGAATTAAATAAATCAAAGAAACATTTAAACAGAGGGGAAAAAAAGGTTCGCATTTATTACATAATCTAATGTTTTTGCTGCCATAATTTACTGTATACACACCTTTCATGAGCAGAAACGAGGAAAAAAAGAGAAGTGAAAAGGGGAGGAGAGGAGAAAAGATGGAGAGGAGAAGAAAGAAGAAAACAGAAGAGAGGAGGAAAGGGAAAGAGATAAGAGAAGAAAAGAGTAGCGGAAGAGAAGAAAAGGGTAGAAAAGATGGAGAGGAGAAAAGATGATAAAATGATAAAAGAGTAGAAGAAAAGATGAGAGAAAGAGAAGAAAGGAAAAGAGGACAAAAATGGGAAAAGGATAGAGAGGTGGAGAAAGGTGGAAAGGAGAAATCATAAGATTGTGTGATTGTTGTGATATTTAACACACACACACACACACACACACACACACACACACACACACACACACACACACACACACACACTCGGGGGCATCCGACTGCTGGAGGATGGTGGTATGATTGCCTGTGCAGAAGAAGGTGTGTGTGAGCTCAGGTGTGTGTGTGTAAGTGTGATTGCTGTAAACATTACAGTATTGACTCCTTCAGCTTTACTTCACAAACACGCCTACAGACTTTCAGTGGAGGAGCTGCAGCCTCTGTGTGTGTGTGTGTGTGTGTGTGTGTGTGTGTGTGTGTGTGTGTGTGTGTGTGTGTGTGTGTGTGTGTGTGTTAGAAACAGGAGAAATGTTCAAGAAGGGAGGAAGCCACGTGTGTGTGTGTGTGTGTGTGTGTGTGTGTGTGTGTGTGTGTGTGTGTGTGTGTGTGTGTGTGTGTGTGCAGAGAGCGAGATGACTGATATTCTTTAGAGAAATGAACTCAAATGCCCTTTGCTCACTTTCACTCTCTCTCTTCCTCCCTTCATCTCCCTCTCTCTCTCTCACTCTCTCTCTCTCTCTCTCTCTCTCACCGGCTTTCTGCCAAATCGAAGCAGTGGAATGAGGCCCATTAGATGGACGTCTAACAATAGACAGAACCAAATGAACAAAGAAATGAAGAAAAGTACATGTTGAGAGAAGAAGAGAAGAGAAATAGAAAATACAAAATAAGAGAGAAGAGAAGAGAAGAGAAGAGAAGAGAAGAGAAGAGAAGAGAAGAGAAGAGAAGAGGTTAGAAAGAAAGTCAGGAAGCTAGGTGAAAAGAAAAAAAAGTTAAGCAGAGGAAATAATGATAAAGAGGGGGAATAAAAAAAGAAAGAATTTGTGGAGAGAGAACAGGGTAAAGAAAAGACTCATTTCTTCCTCCAACACTCCTCTTTTCCTTCATCATTTTATTATTTCCTTCATCACTGCTTTTTGCCTTAATTTCTTACTTTCTTCCACATCACTTCTTTTTTCCTGCATCACCCCTTTTCTCCGTCATTTCTCCCTCCTACATTGTTCCATTTTTTCCCCTCTATCACCTTTTATTCCCTTCATCTCTCCCTTCCTCCCTCCATCACCCCTCTTTCCCTCCATCTCTCCCTTCCTCCCTCCATCACCCCTCTTTCCCTCCATCTCTCCCTTCCTCCCTCCATCACCCCTCTTTCCCTCCATCTCTCCCTTCCTCCCTCCCTAACCCCTCTTTCCCTTCATCTCTCCCTTCCTCCCTCCATCACCCCTCTTTCCCTTCATCTCTCCCTTCCTCCCTCCATCACCCCTCTTTCCCTTCATCTCTCCCTTCCTCCCCCATCAACCCTCTTTCCCTCCATCTCTCCCTTCCTCCCTCCATCACCCCTCTTTCCCTCCATCTCTCCCTTCCTCCCTCCCTAACCCCTCTTTCCCTTCATCTCTCCCTTCCTCCCTCCATCACCCCTCTTTCCCTTCATCTCTCCCTTCCCCCCCATCACCCCTCTTTCCCTTCATCTCTCCCTTCCTCCCTCCATCACCCCTCTTTCCCTTCATCTCTCCCTTCCTCCCCATCACCCCTCTTTCCCTTCATCTCTCCCTTCCTCCCTCCATCACCCCTCTTTCCCTTCATCTCTCCCTTCCTCCCTCCATCACCACTCTGCCCCTTCCTTTTTATCTCCATCCCTTTTCTACCTTTTTCTGTCACTCCTTTTCTCCTTCATCACCCCCTCTCTCTGTCTGTGATTATGCTGCTAAAAAGGGAAATGTAAAAAAATGTTGAAAGAGTAAAGAAGAGGTACAGAAAAAAAGGCAATTAATAGAAGGAAAGAGTCGTATAAAAAACAAAGACATGAAAGGGGACAAATAAAAGCGAAAGAAAGAAAGAAAGAAAGAAAGAAAGAAAGAAAGAAAGAAAGAAAGAAAGAAAGAAAGAAAGAAAGAAAGAAAGAAAGAAAGAAAGAAAGAAAGAAAGAAGAGCGTCACCACTGCGTTGTACTCGTGTTGCACTGAAAAGCACCAGGTTTCAGCCTGGACACGTCCACACACTCCTCAAGCACATCCAAACTCCAGAGCAGCTGTGAGGAAACACACACACACACACACACACACACACACCGTTCACGAGCCCAATAAACCCAAACAGCTCAGTAAACTGCAATTAAAGACCCGAACACTAATTAGGAGGAAATTACAGCTCGTTAAACCGAAACTGGCTGGAGCTCAAAACGCTGAACAAGATGGCCGCCGGGCCACGTCTCAAATCGCACACTGTAATTACAACGCTGAGGCAAAAGTATCGGGACACATAACTTTTCCAGCCACACGTGGCTCCATACTCTTTATTAAACCTGTTCCAGCGTGACACTGTGCACAAAGATCTCCTGCTAGAGAGCTCAAACCCTGCTGACCACCGATTGGGATGAACTTTTCATGCTATCTGCACCCCAGACCTCCTCAACTCACCTACTGAGGAGTTCCTATAAGGTTGGAGGCACATTATGGTATAGGATGTCTCTGGACTTGAACTAGGAAGTCTCCAAAAATGTTCCAGCATGACACTGTGCACAAAGCCAGCTCCATGAAGATCTGCTCTCCATGGGTTTGGAGTGGAAGATTTCCTGCTAGAGAGCTTCAAACTTATTGAACTCCTTCAGGATGAATTTACTGTCTGAATAAAATCTCACAAAAATCTACACAAAATCTAGTGGAACATCTTCCCAGAAGAGTGGAGCTTCTAATAACAGCAAATGGAGACTCAATGTGAGATAGGGTGTCCACCAACTTTTGCCTTTCTTTTCCCAAAAAAAACAACAACAACGGGAATAAATAAAAGCTGCTATTTGTCTGTATGTTCCCGCGATGAGCAGCAGCTGGAGACGGAGATGAGATCGCAGAACTAGCGCTCGGTTAGCGCTGAACACGGACACTGGAAAGGGGGCAGAGCTTGTGTCAGATATGAGCAACATGATGGATGCTAATCTTTCGCTTTGCTACAGAGCCACAAACGGAAGAGATAAATACACCTAGCGCTGTTAGCAGCAGCTACGTTAGCATGCTAATTAAGCTAATTCCGTGTTGCTCTCTTGAGCAGTCTCTTACAGTGCAGGATTCATCGCTAAATATTTCACTTGGATTTAAGCAAATTGGCATTAGATGTAGATCCAGAATGCATGCATGCACACACACACACACACACACACACACACACACACACACACACACACACACACGCTAATAAAGGTCCATTTTTATGTTCTAGTCATGCTACAAAGCCTGAGCTAATCCACTGCTGACCTTTTAATTAGCTATTAATCAAAGGTTTTACACACACACACACACACACACACACACACACTAAATGAGCTGCACATGTTCACATACAAACATGTGCAGACATACACACACTTACGCACACACATAAATGCACACATGCATACATTCACATAAACACACACACCTACACCTCCATCTCTCCCTCCATCTCACCTCTTTCCCTCCATCACTCATTTATTCCTCCATCACTCCCTCTTCCCTTGTCACTCCACTTTCTCCCTATCACTTTTTTCCCCCTCCATCACTTTATTCTCCCTCTATCGTCTTACTTCCTCTCTCTGCCGCTCCTTTTTCCTCCATTACTTTACTTTTCCTCCTTCACTCCTTTTTTTCCATCACTCTTCTTTCCCTCCATCGCTCCCTTCCTCTCTTTGTCACTTCGGTTTTTCCTCCTTCACACCTCTCCC
>NC_139590.1:2511555-2520704 GCF_946808225.1 Silurus aristotelis
TCTGTCCATTTATTGTAGAAGGCGTGGCCTTAGTTTGAGTTACCGTAGTAGGTGTGGCCTCTGTTTGAATCAGTGAAAGAGGTGTGGCCTCTATTCAAGTCAGTGAAGAAGGTGTGGCCTCTGTTTGAATTACCGTAGAAGGCATGGCCTCTGTTTGAGTCAGTGTAGAAGGCATGGCTTATGTTTACGTTAGCAAAGTGGGCGTGGCCTCTGTTCTAGTCAACATACAAGCGTGACCTCTGGGCTTTGCCATTCATAAATCCTTGCTTTACATAACACTTTCCACTGCAGCTATCTGCTCAAAAATCCATCACTCGTTATCAAACCATTCAAACGTTTCTACAGGAAGAACTTTCCATCCCCAATCTCATTTCTATCATTCGAATCTCTTGTAAATAAAAGAAGAAAGTTTTGCTGAAGCCAGATGTGCAGTCAGTGGTGCTCGCGGTGCTCCTCGGAGATGATTGATGTCCCTGTGTGTGTTGTGCAACACAACTGCGTCCTTGTGTATTGTCAGGAGAACTTTTTTCCCCTCACTGCATAATGGATTTCGCCCTTCTAATGCGCCGTGACTCTGAGTCACATTAGACACGAGATCTCTCGCTTTCTCTCTTTCTTTTCTACTTCTCCTTCTATCTGTTTCTGTCTTTAGCTCTGCCTCTCTCTCTCTCTCTCTCTCTCTCTCTCTCTCTCTCTTGATAGATAGATAGATAGATAGATAGATAGATAGATAGATAGATAGATAGATAGATAGATAGATAGATAGATAGATAGATAGATCTCCCAGGTATGTAGATAAAACAGCTGTAAGGATGTGGGGGTCAGAGTTGAAAAGAGTGAGAGAAAAAGAGAAGGAGAGAGAGAGAGAGAGAGAGAGAGAGAGAGAGAGAGAGAGAGAGAGAGAGAGAGAGAGAGAGAGAAAGGGAGATAGAGGGAGGGGGAGAGCACAGAGGGAGAGGGAGTAACGAGATTTATATGGTGCTGCTGTAAAACTCTGCCCTTCCAGCTGTAAATCTGCCAAGCGAGTCGGCCTGCACAACAGGAAACAAGAGAGAGAGCGAATGAAAGAGAGGGAGGAGAGGGAGAGAGAGAGATAGAGAGAGAGAGAGAGAGAGAGAGAGAGAGAGAGAGAGAGAGAGAGAGAGAGAGAGAGAGAGAGAGAGAGAGAGAGAGAGCACATTCTTTAGAATTAGGAACAAGAACGAAAGACAAAGAGGGAGAGAGAATAAAGAGAGAGAGAGAGAGAGAGAGAGAGAGAGAGATAGAGAGAGAGTGAGAGAAAGAGAGAGAGAGCGAGCGAGAGAGAGAGATAGAGAGAGAGAGAGAGTGTGAGAGAGAGAGAGAGAGAGAGAGAGAGAGAGAGAGAGAGAGAGAGAGAGAGAGAGAGAGAGAGAGGCCTAGCAGGAATGAGTCACTAAGCTCTGTGCACAGGCCCAATGTTTGGATGAAAATCACTTCTAAAGGTAAAAGAACGTGTGTGTTTTTTTTCCGTGGTGGTGGAAGAAGGATTTATGGCCCTCACTTAGCGTCTGCATGCAGCTGGGAGATGCTGAAGATATGAAGCTGCCAATCATCTGTCAACGCCAAGGCCGGGTCGTACCAATCAAGCTTCATTTGGAACTTTCCACATTTCGTCTCCCTTTGCTCGTTATAATAAGCTCCATAATCTTCTGGGAAGATGTTCCACTAGATTTTGTGGAGATTTTGTGGAGATTCGTTCAGCCACAGTGGTGTTAGTAAAGAACTGATTGAGATGAGGGGAGGAGGCCTGAGGTGCAGTCAGCATGGAAAAATCCATCCCAAAAGTGTTCAAAAGGATGGGAGCTCTATAGCAGGAGATCTTCCAAACCATGTGAAGGGGAATCATCATGCTGGAACATGTTTAGGTCTCCTACTTTACGTGAAAATCTTATGCTAACGCATACCAAAGACGTCCTACAGAAATGCAATTCCAAAGATTTGAAAAAAAACAAAAAAACGTATCCGGCGGGAAAAGTTGGTCCCAATTCTTTTCAAGTATCTAAACACCCCTACAACGGAGCATACCATTTCTTTAACCGATACCGTCTCTGAAAAGAAACCACACCTCGAGGTTGGGGACGCGAAAGGTTGCCGGGGGTGATGTTTTCAGTGGTAACTATGGAAGGAGTCTCCAGTGCAAAAAAAAAAAAAAACGTGGAAAAACCCGACTTGTATTCAAAATGTAACGCGTGAGAGAAGAAAAGCATGCGGCTGAACGGCAGGTTAAATTTAGCCGTGTGTTTTACAGCCCGTCGAGCGAAAAAAGGCGAAAGTGTGTCGAGCGTGCCAGCCAGGAGCGATATGAATCGGCAGGAAGCACAGCATGCTGGGACAGGAAGTGGCAGAGATGGTGGCGTCTGTAGAGGTTTTGATCAGTGTGTCAGGGCTCAGGGTCATGAAAAGTAGCACATGTGTAGATATATATACACACATACACACTCACACACACATCTGAGAAAACTCTAGTGAACGTTCCAGGCTGGTGTGATAAAGGTCTTCCTTCCTCTCGCTCACACGTTCGAGCGTGTGAACGAGGGCATATCGGCGGGCCGTTCGACCCCGGTGAACTTCGGCACCTCTAAATGTCATGTGAGCACACACTCGCGCACCGTCGTTCCTGACACGTTTCTGAAGCTGCAGGCACGGACCCGAAAGCGTCAATGAGGAACGAGAACAGAGCCGAAAGCTCTGCGTCAGTTCGGCGGAGAAACAAAAATCAGGCGGAGAAACAAAAATCAGCGCGGCGTTCGATCGCCACTCGAGATACGAGCGGCAGGAAGTGAGAAGGTCGAGGAAAGGAACAAAGGGTCGGCGAGCGAGGGCAGGTGATGAGAGGAGACCGTGGTGTCTGCCATTCTCACACGTCTCACTTCCTTCAGCCGCCCTGGGCTTCTCACGCGAGCCTCTGTAGGCCGTCTCTCTCACACACACTCACACACACACACACACACACACACACACACACACACACACACACACTCACTCACTCACTCACTCACTCACTCACACGCCCCTAGCAGTTACTGTCATATACAAAATGTGTTTCATGGGACATTCCGCGTCCTGATTGGTCGGTTCAAAAACGGTAGATTTTGTCTCTATAGTAACAGGTGTACTGGTGCAAAAATATTTGGACACATTACTTTTCTACTCGTATGTTCTTCTTGTTTCAACTGTAAAACATTCTTGGACTACAAGACCTGTTACATGAAGTTACAGGATTAAACTTTCTTTCGGCTTCTCCCGTTAGGGGTCGCCACAGCGGATCCTCCGCACGTTTGATTTGGCACATGTTTTACGCTGGATGCCCTTCCTAACGCAACCCTCCCCAATTTATCCAGGCTTGGGACCGGCACTAAGAGTGGCTGGGGATGGTTCCCTGACCGGGGATCGAACCCGGGTCGCAGCGGTGAGAGCGCTGCATCTTAACCACTAGACCACCAGGGGACCTTACATGAAGTTACAGGATTAAAGCTTCATAAAGATATGTTGACCTTCACCTACACCAGGACCAGGACCAGGACCAGGACCTGACTTTACTAACACCATTCTGGCTCCATGGATCTGATCTGAATCTCCCCCAAAATCTACATCTTTCCAGAAGAGTGGAGCTTATTATAAGAGCAAAAGGAGACTCAGGTGCTCTCTCTCTCTCTCTCTCTCTCTCTCTCTCTCTCTCTCTCTCTCTGTTCATCATCATGAAAAACCTTAAAAAAAAGAGATGCAGGCTGTTCGCAAGAGTTGTCAGACTAACGCATCCCTCTCTCTCTCTCCATCTCTCCACTGGGAAACACTAAAAGCAAAGTTTCTCCGCGCGTGTGTGTGTGTGTGTGCGTGAGTGCGTGCGTGTGTCACGGGTGCAGGCCGAGTGTTTTTAAAGTCCTCTGACGCCCTCAGGCTGTCAACAGGGGAACTGCAGTCCATCTATACCGATGATGATTACATAGATAGATAGATAGATAGATAGATAGATAGATAGATAGATAGATAGATAGATAGATAGATAGATAGATAGATAGATAGATAGATAGATAGATAGATAGATAGATAGATAGATAATCTTTGACACAACAGATTTTTCCCCTCCTACATACAATCAAACACAAAGCACAAAGCACAAAGCAAGAAAGCAAGAAAGCAAGAAAGAAAGAAAGAAAGAAAGAAAGAGGAAGAGTGGGGACTAAGGGACTGAGAAAAGGGGAGAAATAAAGGAGTGATGAGGGGAAAATAGAAACAGGTGACACCAATTAACTGCTATGAGCAACAGGAAGCAATGCCCATATAAGGAATGCCTGCATGTTAATCAGCACAGAGAGTAAACAGCAGGCGCGCGTGCACACACACACACACACACACACACACTCACTCACTCACTCTCTGCAGCTCAGTGATAATGTGTTTATTCTTTAATCGACACACAGCTATAATTAACCTCTGATTTCAGACCTTATTAAAGCCTTTACAGGAAGTGTGTCATGTTATAAATATCTGTGTGTGTGTGTGTGTGTGGGGGGGGGGGGGGGTGAGTTCCCAGCTTAGCTAAATTCCTAAAGCATTCACTCAGTGGGTATATCACACACACACACACACACACACACACACACACACACACACACACACACACACAGGAACTTTTTGTACTACTGTTTTGAAATGTAGTTGGTGTTATCAGGTGTATTATGATTGTGTGTGTGAGGAGTGTGTGTGAGGAGTGTGTGTGTGTGTGTATAAGGAGTGTGTGTATGTTTGATATCATTTGTATATATATTTTTACTTCATTTGTGAAATAAAATTTCATTTCAAGGGCTAAACAATTAATAGAACAATTAACAAACCAACTTTACAAACAAACACAAATAAATAAATATGAAAAATGAAAACAAAACACAAATAAATAACTGGTTCAATCAATCAATCAATAAGTCAATAAGTCAATAAGTCACAAATAAATACATACATAAATTATAACAACCAACCAAGTAACTAACAAATAAACTCAATTACTACCCAAAATAAACAAATAAACAAAGATTATATTAATATAATATTACAAAATAACGAGTATTGAGGTTAAAAACTGAATAAATTGAAAATAAAAAATTTAATAAATCAATGAACAATTAAACTAACTAACTAATTAATTTACCAAAGCAAACAAACAAATAAATAGTAATATAAAAAAAAAAACTCACTAATTCATTAAATGGAACAATTAACATTAACAAAATAATAGAATAAATAACAAGAAAAGAAACAAATGAATAATTTATATACAAATAATTATAGAAAAACGTAAATAAAATAAATAAATAAACGAATCAATCAATAAATAAATATCCAAATAAATAAATAAACACACAAATACACAAATAAATAAAAAATTAACAAGTAAACAACTAAACAAAGAAACAATATTATTAATAGGATATATTATATTATTAATACTATATTATAATAAAATATCTAATAGGTATATAATTCTATAGTGTTAGTTTTAGATGAATATTTGATTGCGTTATTATTGAATTGAATGATGTTTCCGTGTTTAAAGTGACTGTAATATACAGAGGAATGTAAAATTGTCTACACGTCTGTTGTGTGTTTTGGGGAAATGATCTCATGGTGTGACTGATCACAGAGTCCGGGCCTCAGAGAGAACGAGATGGTTCTCAATACGCAAACTTTAAAATTAGCACTCTGATCTCATTCTGCAGCATGACTGAGAGGTTAAAGGTCACCAGGGTTCTCCAGGCCAGGCTCCGTATGCAGGAGAAAGAAGATGCGCCGAGACGTAAACGCATAGACGGTTTAGATCGCTGACGGAGAACATGCAGATCGCTGTCTGATGAGCTCAGCGTGTAATCGGAGAAGCAGGAGGAGGTTCTGAGCTCCAGCTGGAGGAGTATATAAAGCACAGCAATAGCTTTGTGTGGATCAAGAACTCAGCCGAGAGAGAAGACGCCTTCAAACTCAAGAAGAAGTGATCAGTGAGAGATGAGCCAGTCCATCATGGAGAGCCTGTTTGGAGACGATCCTTTCTTCGAGGACGTGTACACGCTGTGGCCGAGACGCTGCAGCGTGACCGAGCGCTTCCTGAGACGCAGAGAGCAGATGATGGAGAGCTTCAGGGCTGACGTTGGAGACAGGCTTATAAGCGAGCTCTTCCAGAACCTGGATGAACTTTTCTCCTCACCATCCTCATCATCAACCACTTCATCTTCTACATCTTCTTCAGCATCCACATCGAGACTCACAGGCCCGTCCGTCTTTTCCCTGGACACGCGTGGCTTTTCTCCTGAAGACATCGCCGTCACCGTGTGTGGACGGAAGCTTGAGGTCAAAGTGGCGAAGCAGTCCGAGGCGGGTTCCTCTGCTCCTCATGGGTTCTCCCGGACCGTGGAGCTTCCAGAGCATGTCAATCCGTCCACGCTGACCTGCACGCTGGGGGACGACGGCTTCCTGAACATTGAGTCGAAGGCGAAAGAAGTCGAGGTGGACGAACCCGACGCTCCGGTGCGCTTCAGGACGTCCCTGGACTTCCCTCTGGGCAAAGACACAAGCAGCACAGAAGAGAAAAACAACTAGAGACTCAACACACACACACACACACACACACACACACACACACACACACACACACACACACACACACACACACAAAAATCCAAAATTGCATTTTTTAAATATTTTTTTGGAATTTTTCAGGATTTAAGATGCCGGAGCTTCAAACCAACATCAACCTCTCATTACACTTAATGTTCTTATTATTTATATTATTCTTCCTTTAATTAAAATTTTTTTCCACAAATGTCATTTTTTGTTTGTTTGTTTTTCCTCTTTAAAAAAAAATAAAAGATTCTAACAAAAATGACTGCGGTAAATGTTACATCTGCTTCTTTCACACCAACTACCTGCATGTCTTTCCTCACCACATCCATAAACCTCCTCCTTGGTCTTCCTCTTTTCCTCCTTCCTGGTGTCTCCATCCTCAGCATTTTCCTACTGATATACCCCATGTCCCTCCTCTGCACATGTCCAAACCATCTCAATCGTCTCAGCTCCAAAACATCCCTCAAATAAACTCCTTAACATCTTAAACCTGTCCATCCTCATCACTCCAATCTTCACCTCTTCCACCTCCAGCTCCGCTTCCTGTCTTTTTATCAACGCTGTCCTATAAACTTTCACTTTTCTAACACACTCTCCATTTCTTTACACAGACGACCCCCAGGATTTCAACTCTATCATGTAGCTTTAATGAAAAAATAAATAAATGCAGAAAAGAACGAAACGAAAAAGTCTTTTCGGCATGAAAAATCTTGGAGCTTGGAGCATATCTTCAGCCACGTCCAGATGTTCAGTTCATCAAATCCGCCAGATGATGGTGCTGTAGTCATGTAAGTGGGAGATTACACACACACACACACACACACACACACACACACACACACACACACACACACACACACACACTGAAACTCCTGACAGCTGAACACTACATCATGGTGTCCTAAATAACACGTTCACACGCTTCCTGCACTGAGAGTCTTGTATGATTGTTATGCTTAAAAGAAGGTTGAAAACCCCCTGAGAAGTCATGAAGAACAACCCTGGACTAGGAACTAGACTCGGGTGGAAACCCGTCCTCATTTAAACACCGGATATTTATTCATTATAGTTCCATCACTGCTGAGGTTCTTATCTGTTCACTGATGGAGTGCAAAACTGGTCATTATGCTGTTGTTCATTGTTTCGAAGTGTTTACCTTCTGAAGCCTTCAAACTTCTAAATACTTCAAGTCAAATCAAGTTTTTTTCTATAGCGCTTTTCACAACAGACATTGTCTCAAAGCAGCTTTACACAAATCAACAGTGAAGGTGAATGGTGTGTGTTTATCCCTGATGAGCAGCCGTGGAGACTGTGGCAAGGAAAAACTCCCTTAGATGTTATGAGGAAGAAACCTTGAGAGGAACCAGACTCAAAAGGGAAACCCATCCTCATTTGGGTGACATCAAGAGTGTAATTATAGTCTTTAAACACTACAGAACACTGGAGAGTGAGAACTGTACTTCAGTAGATTTTTCTGGTATCAGTATTTTACTTCACTATTCATTTTTAAAGTTTTTACTTTCACTCATTACATGTTTTACACAAATATCTGTACTTTCTACTTTTTTACTCCAGACTGAGAACAGACACATTCCTGATAATGTGATCATCAGCATCTTTTCTCTGCTTGTGTTCTATATGGTGGATCTTCAGCCTGGATACATTCATTACATAACAAACATATACGTTCGTTTTGTATGAATATATTCATTATAGCTGTCAAAATTCACACCTTAATAACACGTTCACGCAAATTCATTTTAACGGCAATATTAATGCAGTGTGATTAATGCAGACATTTCTGTCTGACTATTTTTATAAAAAATATAAATAAATAAAGTAAATATAAAAGAGGCAAAATTCAAACCTTTGAATTAAAAAATGAATAAATCCACCAAAAAAAATTTTTTAATCACTAAATATTTGTTCTATTGATGCACCAATTCTCAAATCAGCACCGAAATTCAACCCCGTGATGTTCACAATTAACCCTCTGGGGGTCCACAAACGCCCTGACGCGTTTTGTGTCATTTTTTCCTCATAACGCAGAAACAAACTTCAAACACTCTGTCTTTTTTATTTGATCGTACAGTTAAGAGCAATACATCATTTGAATCTGTAAAGGGTCTATTTTTATAAGTACACACTCATATTATTAACAAAACGCTGTGCTTTGGTTAAAAAAAAAAAAAAAGAAACAGACAGGGGGCGCTCTCTTCCGTCTGTCAACTCTCTTCACTGACACACAAATACAACAACATGAATCTCGGTGAATATTTACCTCACAGACATGATAAGAATAATAATAGAAAGCTTGAAATGTCTACGTGATTTAAAACACTATAATTACTTTAGAATATGTCATAATTACAAGAATATGTTGCCTTTTGAGTTTGGTTTTTTAAATAATTAACATATATTTGCATAAAGCATCAATATTCGTCCATGCGCATGTTAGTTAGAGGATTAAAAACTTGAAAAGTATTAATATATGGTACATTTAGAACAGATAAAATGTG
>NC_139590.1:2520904-2600904 GCF_946808225.1 Silurus aristotelis
AAGAGGACACTAGAAACAGCAAACTTTTTTTTTTTTTGAAGAAGAAGAAGGAGAGAAAGAAAAAAGATGAGAAAACAGAGAGAAAGCTATTGTCAGAGTGGACAGTGAAGGGAATTACACAGCCACAGAGTGAGAGATGAAAAGCTCAAACGCTGCCATTACGCTCTGTTCCCCCTGAGGGTCTAAATTAGAGGCAGGAAAGGTTTCTCTGACATTTCAGGCCTGAGGGACACCATTTGTTTTCGCTGCCATGTGGCTCCAAAACACGGCGGTTAATATTTGATGCGCCTCGACCCCGAGCACAAGCGCAGGAGAGACGCGCAAGTGGCCCCGGCCTAATTAAAATGTCATCGAGGCTTCTTTTTAAAAAAAATTTTTCGAATAAAGAAACGATAGGATGTGAAAGAGAACAAAGGGCTCTGTCCTTCCCCTGACACTTATGATGACGAGGAATTGAGCGAAGCTCTTCACCGGACTTTCAGAGAAACACTGGATACTCAAATGTCAAGCCGAACACACAGAGTTCCAATCAATGCTTCGGGTTTGACGGTTAATTGATTTTAGATAATAAACTCTTCAATTAAATACCAACCCAATGAAAAGGACTGGACGTTTAACAACAAAAAGCAGGAAGTCCATGTTTAGAGTGTCGGATTTTAAAGAAATAAACTTCTTTAATTGCTATAAACATTCAAACAAAAGTATTGGGACACATGAAATGTTCCCCCCACTTAAACTAGGAGACCCAAACCTATTCCATGAAGATATTCTTTACATGGATTCGAGTGGAGGGTCTTCTGTTATAAAGCTCTGACCACAATCCTATGCTGACAATCCACGCTGACTGAATCTTCTAGACTTTTTTAAAAATCTGCTCTTAAAACGTACTTTTTCATGATGGCTTTCAGCTGATGTCTTATTTTTGTGACGTATCTGTGATGTTTATTTTATGTATTAATTGGATTATTATTATTATTATTATTATTATTATTATTATTATTATTATTAATATTATTTTACTTTATTTTATCTTTTTTCTTTTAAATAAAGATCATTATATTGTTATTATGTGTGATCTGACCAGATTAGCGTTTATCCACCTAATTTAAAAGAACGTGTGATTCATCAGACCAGACCACCTTCTTCTATTGTTTTATGGTCCAGTTCTGCTTCACAGGGGTCAGCATGGGCTCCCTGACCACTCTATGGTCCAGTTCTGGTGCACAGGGGTCAGCATGGCCTCTCTGACCCCTCTAAGGTCTAGCTCTAGTGCACAGGGGTTAGCATGGGTTTCCTGACCCTTCTATGGTCCAGTTCTGGTGCACAGGGGTTAGCATGGGCTCCCTGACCACTCTAAGGTCTAGCTCTGGTGCGCAGGGGTCAGCATGGGCTCCCTGACCGCTCTATGGTCCAGTTCTGGTGCACAGGGGTCAGCATGGCCTCTCTGACCCCTCTAAGGTCTAGCTCTAGTGCACAGGGGTTAGCATGGGTTTCCTGACCCTTCTATGGTCCAGTTCTGGTGCACAGGGGTTAGCATGGGTTTCCTGACCCTTCTATGGTCCAGTTCTGGTGCACAGGGGTTAGCATGGGCTCCCTGACCCTTCTATGGTCCAGTTCTGGTGCACAGGGGTCAGCATGGGCTCCCTGACCACTCTAAGGTCTAGCTCTGGTGCGCAGGGGTCAGCATGGGCTCCCTGACCGCTCTATGGTCCAGTTCTGGTGCACAGGGGTCAGCATGGCCTCTCTGACCCCTCTAAGGTCTAGCTCTAGTGCACAGGGGTTAGCATGGGTTTCCTGACCCTTCTATGGTCCAGTTCTGGTGCACAGGGGTTAGCATGGGTTTCCTGACCCTTCTATGGTCCAGTTCTGGTGCACAGGGGTTAGCATGGGCTCCCTGACCCTTCTATGGTCCAGTTCTGGTGCACAGGGGTCAGCATGGGCTCCCTGACCACTCTAAGGTCTAGCTCTGGTGCACAGGGGTCAGCATGGGCTCCCTGACCGCTCTATGGTCCAGTTCTGGTGCACAGGGGTCAGCATGGGCTCCCTGACCGCTCTATGGTCATCGTGTGGAATCAATAAGCTGTGGGTGTCCATGATTGTGTCATTTCGGTAGGAATAAACAAATTCATTGATAGCTGCAGTCAGTGCTGGTTAGTGATCACAGTATAAGCGAGATAATGCACAGCTCGATGTGAGGAATTACACCATTGTAATTTACGTTGCTTTACGTCTTGTTTCCACCTTCCACTTCATTCATTAACATGTCATAACGCTCACCTAGTCGTGACTTATCCCTTACTACTAATCAACACCTGTGTGTAGTCACAGCTTCACCACCTCTAACCTGATTATTATTTAGTTTGGATTTTTCTCAACTCTCAGCAGTGTGTTGTAAAAACTCTCCTCTGTAGCTGCCTGACCTCGGCTACTTCTGAACCACCTCGTTAGCACTCCAGCTTGAGCGCTGTGTAATCAGACGTAGAAGGAGGCAGCGTTCCAAACCCACAGGTGAAGAGTATCAACACCCTAATGAGAGACTGCCGTGTTTTCTGGCACTCGAATGCCACTGGGAGAGGAGACTTCGATTCTTCTAACAGGCAGCTTCATCACCGAGGTGACTCTCCTCACATCCATTACTGCAGCTGTATTCTCGTTTGTTTGTAACCGTCTGGTTTGTGTTTTTTAATCCAAACACCGCTGGGAAAGGTATGGAGCTGCTCCTGGGTGATTTTAAAGAACGTAAACAAGGAACATTGAAGGCGGAATCGTCGTGTCACCAGCTGAATTGTTTCAGATGTCTGACGGATGTGTAAAATCCCCATTTGTATACGACGCCTTTGGATGTAAGTGCATGGAATTTTCCATTTTTCAGAAATATGCTTTACATGGGTTGGAGTGGAAGCTCTTGAGTGGCCTGCTATAGCGCTCCAACCCTGTTGAACATCTTTCACTGTGACTGCACCTCTGGCCACCTCACCTCACCTACATCAGAACTAACAACCTTGTAGCTCCATAAATCTCCACAAAATCTAGATGAACATCTTCAGAGAAAAGTGAAGCTAATTATCACAGCAAATGGACTCCAAGCAGAATTCAGAGCACAAGAATTAAACAGAAACTAATGTTCAAATCTATCTATCTATCTATCTATCTATCTATCTATCTATCTATCTATCTATCTATCTATCTATCTATCTATCTATCTATCTATCTGTCTGTCTGTCTGTCTGTCTGTCTGTCTGTCTGTCTGTCTGTCTGTCTGTCTGTCTGTCTGTGTGTCTAGGCTTGAGACAGCAGAGTGTAAGATTGAGGGAGAGAGGAGTGATAGAAAATAGTGTGAGCGAGAGGAGTGATAGAGAGAGGTGAAAGAGAGGAATGATACAGAGAGGAGTGATAGTGAGAGTAGGTGAGAAAGAGGAGTGAAAGAGATGAGTTAGAGAGGGGAGTGTGAGAGAGGAGTGAAAGAAAGAAAGAAAGAAAGAAAGAAAGAAAGAAAGAAAGAAAGAAAGAAAGAAAGAAAGAAAGAAAGAAAGAAAGAAAGAAAGAAAGAAAGAAAGAAAGAAAGAAAAGATGTTTTGGGTCAAAAAATATTATAATACAAAAATATCTATCTATCTATCTATCTATCTATCTATCTATCTATCTATCTATCTATCTATCTATCTATCTATCTATCTATCTATCTATCTATCTATCTATCTGTCTGTCTGTCTGTCTGTCTTTCTGTCTGTCTGTCTGTCTGTCTGTCTGTCTGTCTGTCTGTCTGTCTGTCTGTGTGTCTAGGCTTGAGACAGCAGAGTGTAAGATTGAGGGAGAGAGGAGTGATAGAAAATAGTGTGAGCGAGAGGAGTGATAGAGAGAGGTGAAAGAGAGGAATGATACAGAGAGGAGTGATAGTGAGAGTAGGTGAGAAAGAGGAGTGAAAGAGATGAGTTAGAGAGGGGAGTGTGAGAGAGGAGTGAAAGAAAGAAAGAAAGAAAGAAAGAAAGAAAGAAAGAAAGAAAGAAAGAAAGAAAGAAAGAAAGAAAGAAAGAAAGAAAGAAAGAAAGAAAGAAAGAAAGAAAGAAAGAAAGAAAGAAAGAAAAGATGTTTTGGGTCAAAAAATATTATAATACAAAAATATCTATCTATCTATCTATCTATCTATCTATCTATCTATCTATCTATCTATCTATCTGTCTATCTGTCTGTCTGTCTGTCTGTCTGTCTGTCTGTCTGTCTGTCTGTCTGTCTGTCTGTCTGTCTGTCTGTTCAACAGAGAGAGAATGAGAGAGAAGAACACGGATTATTGAAATTGGGATGTAACCTCATGGCAGGGGCAACCAAGTTTAGATTTGTTTAACATTGACATGTTAGTCTTTTTATTTAGAGACATGACTTCCCTAATGAGATTTAAGAGCAAAGCCTGTGGGTCAAGCACCTAGTGTACTGTAAAGTCTGAGAACATAGTGCACAGTGTGCCGTTTGAGACGCATCCCAACACGACGTGGTGCGAAAAGGCGATGAATAAATTGTGAAGAGAAAAAAAAAGAATAGAAAAGAAATATAGCTAGAAGTGTGTCTCGCTGAAGCAGTGGGAGTCTGACTCAGTCTGAGCAGCAAGTCCTCAGGAAAAAAAAAAACGCAGCACTTTTTTGCGATTCCCCTGGAGTGTTTCTCATTTCGAAAGGGCAGAGGAGATAATTGGAGCGATCAGGCGCGCTGAAGGGTCGTGTAGTTTTGAATTAGATCTCTTCGGCATTCGCCTTTTACGAGTCTCTATGACAGTCTGGAGCGAAAGAGCTGACAGAATGACACGCGGCTTGGCGGATCAAAGAAGAAGAAGAAGTAAGAAAAAAACCCTGTAAGTTCCACGTTGATCTCTGATGGCTTCCGTGCTGACGCATTCGTCATGCACACGCTATGAAATAATGGCTTCCTTGTCCTATGTAGTGGTTAATAGAGTGCCATTTGGGGATTCAGTAATAAAGATGTATTCTACTGGGAGTGTGTGTGTGTGTGTGTGTGTGTGTGTGTGTGTGTGTTTGGGATTAGAGGAATTGAAGCATCCAGTGATGCATTTGGTTTCGATTCCCAGGACCTCATGGCATTTTAATGATTATTATTATTACGACCTCTGTAAAACAAACCCTGGCTGCTGTTAGTACAGACATCCTTCATGATCTGCTGTCTCTGTGGACGCTCACGAAATAACCTCTTCACACACATGGCCACGTCCCTGCTGCTTTAAAGCAGCACAGAATGCATCTTACTGAGTGTCAGTGCGACTCCATCAGCTCAGGGACAATGAAACCAGTTAAACATGTGGTCATGTGACCAATATATATATTTATACCATAACATAACATTAAGACCACCTGCCTACAGTAATATTGTGTTGGTCCCCTTTTGCTGCCGAAGCAGTCCGACCCATTGAGCGCCACACGGACCAGCTTTTGCTTTAATGAGCCTCGGCTGCCCATGACCCTGTCGCTGGTTCACCACTGTTCCTTTCTTGGACCACGTCTAAAAGATACTGACCACTGCAGACCAGGAACATCCCACAATCCTTACGCTCACCCATTTTTTCTGCTTCTAACACGTCAGCTTTAAGGACAAAATGTTTACTTGCTGCCTAATAAATAAAAATCCCACAGGTGCCATGAGGAAGAGATCATCAGTGTTCTTCACTTTACCGCTCATAATATTATAACATCTATCTATCTATCTATCTATCTATCTATCTATCTATCTATCTATCTATCTATCTATCTATCTATCTATCTATCTATCTATCTATCTATCTATCTGTCTGTCTGTCTGTCTGTCTGTCTGTCTGTCTGTCTGTCTGTCTGTCTGTCTGTCTGTATGGTGGTATAGTGGTTGTGGACACCAGAACATATCCCATCCCACCCTCAGTCCCTATTATTAATCTGATGTAATAATAAGATCCACTGTTCTGGGAAGATGTTTGACTGAAGTTGATGTGAGGAGGCCTGGGGTGCCTTCAGCATCCCAATTTATTCATGTTCATTAGGGCTGGAGCTTTGAGCAGGAAATCTTTTACTCCAACCCATGGATCGCAGATCTTCATGAGGCTGGCTTTGTGCACAGGGCTATTGTCATGCTGGAACATGTTTGGGTCTCCTAGATCAAGTGAAGAGAAATTTTTATACCACCAAATGCATTCAAAGACCCATATACAATTGTGTTTAAGGTTCTTGCTGAAGGGCCCAAGAGTGGCAGCTTGGTGTGGCTGGGATTTGAACTCACTACCAATAACCTTAACCACTAAGCTACCACCTCTGCATATTAATGTAGTACACCAGTTTGGATAAAAAAGTGTTTGTTTAATGAGAAGTTGTAACAAATAATCATTCAGTTTCAGCAAGAAATTAAAGGAGCTTATAGCTACCAATATCTACAAGTGAAAAAAATAAACAGAAACTCCTTCCTGAAAGATTTAAATCACAGCTTTACATATGGAAAATGGGAGCTCATGTGTTTATGATCGGAAGGTTGTAAGTTTGAATCCCAACATGCCACAACTACTCAGTGTATAAATGCGCTAAAGGATTTCTGCTCATCGCTATGAATAAAGGATGTCATCAAAGTGGCGTAAAAGTAAAAGTTGACACTGGAGACTCCTTCCACTAAGCTGATGCTAAAGAAATGATCTATTTCAAATTCAAATTTTATTTGTCACACACATACAGAATACGACATGACAAATAGAAAAACAATATTAAACAAAACAAACAAAAAAGAATAAATTAATGTAAAAATTTATTACAAAAAAAAGTATTCAAGTATATAAAAAGTATAGTCTAAATATAAAGTATGAAAATCAGGTTAATATATATAATATATAATATAATATATATATACGCTCAAAACAATATATACACATGAATTAAACGGAAAGTTATGAATATGGAAAGATATTGACAGAAGTAGAGATTAAAGTGTCTGATTTCTGATTGGAAGCAGATAAAGTTTCTGCGGTGTTGCTTCTACACCAAACCAATAAAATAAAACATGCAACAGTCACGAAGCAAAATTTGTTTACACAAACCGAGGCATGACTTCGGGCGAAACCTTGTCACCCTGCGAAGACAAACAGCGTCGATTACGGACTTCGCTGCAGGAATGTTTCAGCTCGAGGCGAAACACATTCAGCTCCGTTATGAGGGATAGAAAAACAAAAATCTCCAGGTTTCTCTCATGTCTTTTATGCTGATATCCATTTTCTAAATGTATTTCTTTATGTATTGAACGAAGACCGTTATCCATCCATTACATATTAAAAGTAGAGAAAGAAAAGAGAAATCAGTTGTTCGCTCACATTGTTCATATTAAAGGTAAAGGACTTGACAGATTACACACACACGATATACCGCTCGCTTTCCTTTTCGCAAATATTTAATCAATTGAATAAATAAATCTCTTCCGATCGACCAGACGATAAATTCAGACCTTCTCACCATCCATTATTCATCTACATTATTTGAAAATTGCACCAAAAACGATTCCATTACCGAGTCTTCAGATCAGGGTTGGAAAAAAAACCCTCCAAAGCCCCGTTTCACCTACAGATCAAAAACAAGTCGATAAATATCGACGTGCTGGTCGCTCTGGAGATCTCCAGAGAGCTGAGGGTCTGGCTGTGATGATCCCTATGACTAGCAAAAGAGTATAAACCTATAATCCTGATCAGATTTTAGTGCATCATGGCCACTGAGATAAAAAAAATACACATCCCTAAATTCCATCAAATCTCCAGGAGAACTTTGGAAAGATGCAACTACTCGTAGCACCTTCTTCAATACTCACTATGGGTAAATGTTTGTGGACATCCAACCATAGGATTTGGGTGTGCTTTTTAAACATCACAATCTGGTCCTTTTATAGTGACCTGCATTCTTCTGAGAAGATGAAGATGAGTAGGTTTGTAAAGGTTTGTGCTTATTCAGCTACAATGGTGAGGTGAGGAGGTGAGGTGAGGAGACCAGGGGTGTGTGAAAAATTCATCTCAGAGGTGTTAGCTCTATAGTAGGATATCTTCCACTCCAACCAATGGAAAGCATATCTTCATGGAGCTGGTGTGGTGCACAGTGGAACAATTTTGGGTCTCCTAGTTCAACCAAAATACAATTCAATTGTGTGCCTTCTACTGGAACTTCAACTTCAAGTCCTAATACTTTTTATTATACAGTGTATATAACCAACACTGGAAAAAACATTTGGGGTTCTTGGGTTCCAGCGATCGCTCTAGACATAATAAATAAGGCGCTGGTGTTTGCTGGAATGAAGAACAACAACGTCATCATTTCCATTTCTGAAGATCATGTTCTCCTTCAGCCTTCAGAAGCTTAGATACTTTGGCAGTGCATTTTGATTTGCCTGAAAAATGTAGGACTTTGGATCTATGATCTATGCATCATGCATCACAGCTGTAGAAGATCTGAAATACGTCTCTGGCCGAGTTTTTCAGCTTTGCACACTTCAGAACAAGACCCTGATCTGGTTTGATTTAGAGCAGGGGTCTCCAATCTTTTCCAGAAAGGGCCAGTGTGGGTGCAGGTTTTTATTCCAACCAAGCAAGTCCACACCAAATTCTACCTGTTCAAATCTAATGATCCTTATTTTCAATGACTATCAGGTGTGACCATTGATTGGTTGGAACTAAAACTAACCTGATGTATTTATTATCTGCACAAACCTCTTCAAAGTCTTCAAATCAAGATTTCTCATACATCATCATCTCAGTTAGAGTGGATTCCTGTCTACATTCCACATATCTGACAATGAATCATGCTGATATTCTATTGCAGAAAGAATTGTGGACATGGTGACATTTATTTAGCAGTTATGGAAGGAGTCGTCAGTGTCAGCGTTTTGACCATCTTCAGGATAGAGAAGTTTGTGGGTTCTTGCTAGCATAGCAGCTGTTTCTAGCTGCCTTGGCACACATAATAACAAAATCTATATCAGTGAATTCACGTCAGAATGTGCTTGATCACACACTGTTATTAAAGTTAGCAAGCGTATTATATACATAAGGGAATACGTGATTATACTCCATGATGTGGAGGTGAAGAACAGCTTGAGGTGAAGCAGAGAGCATTAAAATGGTGTCCCACCTCACACTTAGCCATGGTTTAGCAGCTTATACCATGGTCACTCATTGATTGGCGATCATTGATGTCTGAATGTTTCACAATTTGGTTCTCTCAATCATTTTTACGGCTTGTAACGTCTAGAATTCTTCTGCTCCGACTCACACACAGAGATGAAACTCATTCATTCATTCATTTTCTCCCGCTTATCCGTAATTCGGGTCGCGGAAGGCGGCCCCACGTCACTCCGACGTCACGGACCTTGATATTTCCCTCGTAAGGGACCCCTGGAGCATAGAGGGTTAAGGGCCTTGCTCAAGGGCCCAAGAGTGGCAGCTTGGCGATACCGGGGCTTGAACCCCAGACCTTCCAATCGGCAACCCAGCGCCTTAACCGCTGGAGCCACCACTCCCCCAGAGATGAAACTGTGTTTACTTATTTATTTTTATTTTTATGAATTGTAATAGTTTGGTTAGACGGCAACAAAGAGAATCACGTGTGTGTGCTACGTCTATGCTTATAATGAAGATGTCGGAGTGAAACTCCTGGTGCCAATCTTTTGTTCAATTTCTCATTTGAACCTTCTCAAGTTCATCTTGTACCTCGACCCATTTATTGAAATCTCAGTATTAAGCATATGTTACGCCGCACGCTGAAATCCTCCAAGGAGCTCAGTGAGGTGATTAGGAAGTGTCTACAAAAGCTGTCTCACTTTGGATGAAACTGGAACCAGGAGTTTACAGGAGTTTATAAACAGTTCATTCAATTAGAATGATGATTCAACTAATCAGAAACTACCTTTGTGTTTAACACCGGAATTTCCAGCCAATCACAATCCAGTATTATACATTTATATATATATATATAGGACGTTTCCAGGTTACTTACCTAACATTAGTATATTTTATGAATTGTAGATAATATTTTGGTATAAGATGCTGGTACTTGGGCGTAAAATGGGAATTTACTCAGCTAGAAAACTTCAAGGACATTACACATTATACTACAAAACTTCAGCACCGGCGCCTCCCTTTACCTCCTGCTGCCAAAAACGCGGCTATGCCTAATTTCCCCACTAGAAACCCTGAGCGTCAGGACCACACACTCTCCTGCTGTTTTCTCTTCGGCTCTCATTTCCTGCGTCAGCTACAGTGAAGAACGTCGCCTTTCCAGACTTGGAAGAAACCGCAGGGAAACCCCTGGAGCTCCTCTGGTTTTGGGAAGAGATCCCAAACAAGCACTTAAGTAGCAAAGCGGGGGCTCGTTGACGTATTTCCACGATGCCTCGTGCGCACAGGCCCCCTTTCCGCAAGATTATTTTGGCAAATCCAGAGCTGAGAACGAGGTGGGACGAGGCTTTGTGGAGACGTAGGAACAGTTGGAGAGGACTGCAGTGAATAAGACAGAAATGAATACAGACATGTTTATAGTAGTGATCATAATTCCCTTATTGATGGGGTTCAGGGTTGCCTTTGGAACCGTCTCTGGTAATTTGATCAAACATTTCTGAGCTCCGTTGTTCGCTTCTTTGGTCGTAATGACACTAAATTGAGCCAAACAATTGAGCACATCACGTCATCACATCATTACACCCTGTAAGACCAACGTTCTGAAATCGTTGGACTGTGCAATCATAATCTGAGACAGCCAAAAATCAAGCCAAAACTCCGACTCTGGCTGGTTGTCATAGCAACATTAGCAACATTAGCATTGGGGGATGCAGGTAGCAGTCTGCTTTTCTCAACAAATCGGTTTTCTTGCTGCAAAACGTAAACATTTCGGAGGGATATAAAATTGTATGTAAAATTTAGCCGGATATAAACTGCCTCATGCACTCTACGCGATATTGCCAAATGTTTGCAGACACCTGACATTTCCTGCCATATGTGGTTCTCCCCCAAACTGTAACCACAAAGCTGGAGGTTCACAATTGTATAGGACGTCTTCAAATGCAGTAGCATTACATTTTGCGTTTACTGGAATTTGGAAAGCCAAACTTGTTCCAGCATGGTAATGCACAAAGCCCAGCTCCATGAAGATGCATGAAGAAACCATACCTATGATCAGGTATCCGCAAACTTTTAGCAGTATAGTGTATCAGGTATCACACCATCTATCAAGTGCTCTACAAGCTTTTCCCCCCGTAGGTGAGTCGCTGCACCGATTCACTCCATATTCGCTGTTTGATGAATCATGAATCAAACACATCAACATACTGCTTAGAATACACACCTATTTCCATTACGTTTATATTAGCTGGTTGTTGTGACGCAACAGTTAGCATGTTTTTGCTAACTGAGCACTTCCTGGTTAAAGAGGAACACTGTTCATTACATGTTCCATTAAAAACCTTACGTTTACTGCTGTACGAAGATCATTTTCTCCTGTACCAGACACTCATTTATTTCAAATGTCCTTAAATGCCCATTATATAACTGCTTTTCTAGTTTCATTAAACTTCCAAGCCCCGCCCAACACCCGTCCTCCAAAACAATCCCTGCTGAAACCATACCAAAGTGCTGCTATGATTTCTTTTCAGAACTTCTTCATTTGTTTTCCGAACGCAAACTCGTCTAATTCATGGACACTTGTTTGCTTTTGATTCCATCACATTACTGTGTCCTGTTGTCCAAGGAGACGGCCACAGACTCAGCAAGGTGAAAGTAAACAAAGCCACGGAAGCCCAGAGCTGTCAGTTTAGATCAACACCAGGAAGGCATGTTGCTGCTACAGGAGGAGGAGATGCCAGCTGACTGCTGGTTACATAGGTGTGGAATTCACACTAATGATTACACTGACGGATAACAGCATTATAAAATATAATAATATAAATTTGAGGATAAAAACAGAAACCACACCTTTTTAGCTAGGGAACAGAATCAGAAGCCACGCCCCCTTCATTAAGGAACAGAATCAGAAGCCACGCCTCCTTCACTAAGGAACAGAATCAGGAGCCACGCCTCCTTCATTAAGGAACAGAATCAGAAGTCACGCCTCCTTCACTAAGGAACAGAATCAGAAGCCACACCTCCTTCACTAAGGAACAGAATCAGAAGCCACACCTCCTTCACTAAGAAACAGAATCAGAAGCCACGCCTCCTTCACTAGTTTAGGAACAGAAATAGAAAACACACTTCCTGCGCTAGGGAACAAAATTAGAATTAAAAAAGTTTTGCTTCACCCCATTTGAATGTGTGATACTTTTTATTCCACTACGTTTTAGAAAAACCTCCACCTCATAAAAAGTGTTATATAAGAAGTCCAACGGTTCTGCTGAGGATGTGTGTGGGGTGAAGGTTCTCTGTGTGTGTGTGTGTGTGTGTGTGTGTGTGTGTGTGTGTGTGTGTGTGTGTGTGTGTGTGTGTGTGTGTGTGTGTGTGTGTGTGTGTGTGAAAACTCTATTTATCTCAATTATCTGGTGTGCAGGGCAATGGAACACTCACCTGCATTCTTTATTCATATATACACTCTATATTGCCAAAAGTATTGGGACACATTTTCCACCCATATATGGTTCTTCCCCAAAGTGTTACCACAAAGTTGGAGGCACACAATTGTATTGAACATCTTTAGATGTGGAAGCATAAAATGAGATGTGGTCCCCATTGTACTAGGAGACCCAAACCTGTTCCAGCATGCCACATTACACCTTGCCCCTGTGCACAAAGCCAGCTCCATGAAGATCTGCTTCACATCGGTCTGAAGATGTGGAAGATCTCCTGCTCTAGAGCTCCAAACCCTATTTACATGAACAAATTTGGATGCTGACTTCACACCAGTCTTCTTCACCTCACCTACATCATTACCTGACTTAGCTAACACACTTATGGCTACACAGGCCCACTCCAAATCTTGTGGGACATCTTCTCAGAAGATTGGAGGTTATTATAAGAGCATATGGGGACTAAATGTAGAATGGGATTATTCTGTACCCATACGCACTGCTGTTTCGAAAAGGTTCATTCACGTTCTTCTCATTTCTGCATTTATTCTCATAGTCTTTCAAATGAGAGTTTAAGGTTCATTACATTTTATGGAAAAGTCTCGAGTAAGCAAATAAAATAAAATACAAAAAAAAAAACGTCAGGACACATTTGTGTAACTGTTGCAGCATCTGGTGTCCACTGAAGCCTGAGGTGTTCGGAGCTGTTGCTGTTTCTTAATGAATGATTGACACAATGCGTAGATGGAGAACCCTGTGACGCAGAGCTCGCAAATCCTAAACACCTGCTCTCTCTCTCTCTCTCTCTCTCTCTCTCTCTCTCTCTCTCTCTCTCTCTCTCTCTCTCTCTCTCTCTCTCTCTCTATCTCTTTCTCTCTCTCTCTCTCACACACACACACACACACACACACACACACACACACACACACTACGCTAAGTGAACCACTGTGGGCTTCTCATATACTGTTTTAAACTGTGAGTTGTTTTAATAAATCAAACTGCACTTCTTAAGAAAATAAAATCATGGCTCGGTCATGTGATGATCCATTGGAGCTCGTCCCTCAATCAGAAGCTCCTCGTGCTTTTAATCATGTTCTCCTAGTGTACTCAATAGACCTTCACTGTGCCTGAATAATGAATAGGTTTCCATTTAAGTAAATTCACTTACCACTCATTTGCCCATTCCAGGTGTTGCCTTTCCGCTGCTAAACACAGTATTAGTTCCCAATCTGTCCATCAGTGGACCACCAGGTGGACATCAGTGAAAAGGGACCACCAGGTGGACATCTTAGCCGATATTTTTCGCCTGTTAGTTAGCATTTATGTGTCCAGAGTAATCAATAATAAGAGTAATCTAATTGTTTAGAAGGTGTTGATTTATTTCCTATAACAGCAGCAGCTACTCATAATAATGCACTCATTCCAATATACACCTGTAGCTATAGGGACCTTCATGGTGGATCACATTATCTAGATGGATGGATGGATGGATGGATGGATGGCCAGGTGGATGCATGAACAGACAGATAAACTGAAAAGGACAGAAATAAAGGGAGACACATTGTATAGATAGATGAGTGAATTGATAGATAGACATCTGGGTGGGTGGATGTATGAATGTATGGGTTGTTGAATGGATTGACAGAATGATGGGTGGGGGGGGTAAATAAATGGATGGACAGACTGATGGTTAGGTGGATGGATGAATGAATGGATTAACTGAGGGGTGAGTGAATAGATGGATGGATGGATGGATGGATGGATGGATGGATGGATGGATGGATGGATGGATGGATGGATGGATGGATGGATGGGGAAACAAATGGGTGGGTGAGTGTTTGGATAAACAAACGGATTGGTGGATGGATGGATGGATGGATGGATGGATGAGCAGATGGATGAGCAGATGAATGCATGAACAGACAGATGAACTGATAAAGGACAGAAGGAAAGGCAGACAGATTAGATGGATAAATGGGTGATTTGAAGAATGGTGTGTGGGTGGGTGCATGAATGTATTGGTTGGTGAATGGATGGATGGATGGATGGATGGATAGATGGAAGAAAGGATGGATGGATGGATGGATGGATGGATGGATGGATGGATGGATGGTTGAATGGATGGATGGATAGACAAATAAAATTCCTTGAAACCAAAGGGGAAAATTGGAGATGATGAAACTTTTACTAAATTAATCAGTGAATGAATGAATAAATAAATGAATAAATGAATGAATGAATGAATGAATAAATGAATGAATGGAAGTAAGCAAAAAAGGAAAATCAAAGTCACAAAGGGTCTTTCAAAACAGCACTTGAACCAAGCCCAGGTGTAAGAACTGCTATTACCCTCTTGTTTGTTTGTTCCTCTGCAGCTGATTGATGGGATGTGAGTTTATCCAGATCTGTGTCTCTGCACAGGCGGGAAGCTTCACCTCGCCATCCACCTGCCACAACAATTTACAACTCTGTCTTGGGATTACATTTGATTGTGTGTGTGTGTGTGTGTGTGTGTGTGTGTGTGTGTGTGTGTGTGTGTGTGTGTTTGTGTGGTGTAAGAGCCTCAGCATAGACAAAAGACTATGAAAATCCTTCACCACAAGACAATGCCATCAATCTAATACATGTACTGTGTTATATTTAGTTTCCAGCTCAAAACTTGTATATTTCTTTTACCACACAGTAGCATGTCATGCATTTCACCCCCAGGACTTCAGTGGTGTCCTACCTGCATCAATCCACCTCATCCCATCGTTATGACGCCACGTCTATAGAAACCATTAACATTATAGAGAAGCACAGTAGAACAGAACTCTGCATCACACACAGGAATCTCATACAGCGAGAATGAATATTGTTACTAAAGCAGGAAACCCAATGAACACAATTCAACTACAAGTTTTCTTTCACTGGAGCCACAACGGCACCTCCTGCAAACATCATCTCTAGCAGTAGCATCGACATTCACCTCATCAAATGACCTTGTGCATTTTTGTGCATTCTTTTTCTGTGCATTACGGTTTACATGGGGGTTTGAAACGAAGGCAAACTGTGTGTCTTTTTCGTGCAATTTCTTCATCAAATTATAAGCGTAACAACTTTTTTTTAACTCTTCGGGTCGACCTTTCCTCGCAATGTCCAGCTTTTCTTGAAAAGTCCATCTTGAAAATGTCCTCGAACGTGTTTCAGTGACCAAATCAGTTTCTTCTTCTCTGTCTGTCGTCGCGAAATGAAAAAAAAAACTGCTATTAAATCCACACGGATATATTTGAGCTGGTGCAGTTTGCTACAGATGCGGTCGGCGAGCTCTGACTAGTGCGCTCTCTAACCGTCCGATCAAAAAAGGACGTGAAAATGGTAATAGATGCCTTCTAGAGGGCTTCTGAGTCACAATCTGAATGGTTAAAGCTACAGTTTTAAGCAACTTGGATTGTATGCAATAGGACGCCTGCGGTGTTCACAGTGAAGGCTCAAGGCAGATAGGTACAACTGCTTCAGGTAAAGGAATGGCAGAAATCTGATTGGATAGAAACTCTAACCAAAATTTCCACTCCTAGCAGCAGCATACCTGAGGGAAAAGACATGAAATCCACAGAATCCACATATTCATGAACTAGAATGTAATAAAACACAAGTAAGTGCTCCTGATGGAGTTTAGACAGTAGAGAAGGCACATTATGAGAAGGCAGGTGGTCTCAAAAAGTTTTGAGACTAGCTCTGTTCCAGCTCTGTCTCTTTTACCGAAGGTCCTCCCTCAGACGCTATAACCTGGCAGTAGAACTTGCTATTAATGTTGTGGACAAGTTCTCGATGCACAATGTCGTAAAGTAATATGAGCATGCGCTTGGTCGAGCTGCGGACCCGCCTTGCCTTTTTTCGGTCATGTAGATGATTCGATTTTCCACTGTGAAGACTGTTAGGTCATGTCAGGGTCAAACACTTACACTCAAGATTCGTCACCTGTAATGATCCTTGACAAGGACAAGTCGTCCTCGGCACACTGACAGGGTTCTTGGCAAACTGACAGGGTTCTTGGCAAATTGCGACGCGGTGTTCCTTCTGCTCCTGGGCCAGCAGCCTTGGCAGCAAGTCAAACATGATCCGAATCATGTGGCAGATTTGCCCAGTTTCACACAGAAATTCACATTTCTAACTCGCTGTCCATGATGAAATCGCACACGTGATGACGTCATCACGTGATCAGAACAGCACCAGTTTCACAGCTCTCGCTGTACACAGGACGATGTATGTTGGCACACTTACTTATGAATGTCGGTGCTCCCTGTGACTGTGTGTGCGGCCTTGTGCTGCTATTTGTTGGCGTGTTATAAAACTAGTTTCTAAATTATTCGATACCACCTCGTATGTTACTACAGGAACAACTCCACATGAACTGATCAGTAAACCGATTAGGAGATGTTTATTCAACATTTTAGCAAAGGAGTCTCCAGTTATAGTGTTTTGTAAGAATCAGTGGTAAATCTGCAACATTTTGGGACACCAATGAGTTTATGCATTTTGGAGTTTCTCTGTAAATGGTAACTGGTTGGAGAGGCTGGAGAGGGAACGGCTACGTTTATAGCTGCTGTAACGTAAGTGAGAACAGGAGCTAATATTAAATGCACCTACAAAACGAACAGCTATTAGGAATTACTGTGAAATGGAGGAATTAAACATGTGGATTGACCTGAGGTGTCCTTAAATGATTTACTCGTTCCAGCTTCACACCTCCAATTTTACTCTTCGACCAGTAATCTTTTATACAGAAAAAAAACCTGAACAAATGAGTAAGCAGCGATGATTTGCGCTCCATTTGTGCGGCTTCTGAGTGTGAATGACTTGTCTGTAGTCAGTGCAAGCTGCAGACCTTTGTGTGATTATTTCACACCTCGAGAGTACACGGAATCATCCCGACTCGTCATTTCCAGCATTTCCATACAGCATCGTTTTATCAGCCCCGATGATCACGGTGAAACTGATATTAAACGCGCTTAGCCGACAGAGCCGGATCGTATCTGAATCACCTAGCGGTGTAATCCGATCTTCAGAACAACATCTTCCCAGATGCATTACTGCAGCTCTTAGGCTTGCTGGCTCGCATGACTCTGCATCATCCTAATGATCCGGGGCAAATTCGTGCAGTTAGTGAGTAAACCCGCTGACGTCGGGAACATAATCGGGGGTCTTCTGGCCGAGCCGGCTCCGTAACTCGGCCCCTGAGGAGAGGCAGAGCGAGAGAGGAGAGAATGTGTCAGCGTTCCTGAGGCTAAATGCAGCCCTTCTGACATGGTGAGACAACAGTCAAAACCCCGTCATCGTCTCACATCGTCATCATTCAC
The DNA here is from genome assembly GCF_946808225.1 of Silurus aristotelis. NCBI lineage: Eukaryota > Metazoa > Chordata > Actinopteri > Siluriformes > Siluridae > Silurus > Silurus aristotelis. The sequence goes on from NC_139590.1 coordinate 2,538,784, forward strand.
ACGCCGGCTGATTTGATGGCGTGTGACCGCCGCGACGAGAAGAACTTGTTTTCGTGGCTTTTACAGCAGGAGGTCGAAAAGTGACATTTGTGTATTTAATCCTGAAAACGTTCCTCTAAACATATGAGGTTCTTCATCTGTCCTGTAAAATGTGACTCCAGTAAAATTAAAAGTGTCTCTTCAAACTTTCACTTGATTAAAAGTACAAAAGTGTTTTGCCTTCAAATTGACTTCAGTATCTAAAGTACTGATTTATTATGACTATAATGTTCCTGTTATCATCTTTATTACAAGACTCTTTACTTAATAACCTCAGTTTATGTGAAAAGATTCGATTGTGACTCTCAGCACACTGATCTATTAATAGAATGACATTAATGACTCAAACACTGATTGATTTCTATTACAATTATGCAAATAAGTCCACAGGTGCTGTGGCTGTGTTCAAGTCAGGAGTTTCTAAATGTTCTGCTTGCTGTTGTGTATGTTGGTGATCAGTAGATACATCAAGCGCCAATCAACAAGTGTAAAACAGAGCGTGCGCTCGATCCTGATTGGTGGTTTGTTGCGTGTTTGAGCAGTTACGTTTTTATGCTCATAAATAAAAAGGAACGACTGATTTCACTAAAAATAGTTGAGTACAAAGTAAAATATTTTACTTTGAAATGTACTTAAATTACAGTAAAAATCTCCCCAAATGGAAACTCTTCAGTAAAGTACAAATACACGAAAAATCTTCTGAAGTACGGTAACGAATTACATTTACTTTCTTACTCTTCAAGACTGAATATCATGTTATGGATCCAATGACATCCTTTACAATTGTGCATCATGTGCTCTGCTCCCTAAATCACTTTCTACAGGCACATCATGGTGCTAAACCCATTTACATGAATCATGAAACCTCTATATTTTTTTATCTTTTCTTTTTGAATATTATAATCTATCAGCCAAGTCGGAGTTTTATTATTATTCATGAGTAAATTGTTGCCGTTGAAGTGTGTGTGTGTGTGTGTGTGTGTGTGTGTGGGTGTGTGGGTGCATGTGTGTGTGTGGGGGGGTGTTTGTGTGTGTGTAGATGTGTGGGTGCGTTGTGTGGATGTTGTTGTGTGGTTGAGTGGGTGTGTGGGTGCGTGTAGCTGTATGCATGGCTGTTTATGTGAGTGTCTGGGTGTGTGGGTGTCTGGGTGTGTGGGTACGTGTGGCTGTGTGTATGGCTGTGGGTGTGTGTGTGTGTCTGGGTGTGTGGGTGTCTGGGTGTGTGGGTGCGTGTGGCTGTGTGTATGGCTGTGGGTGTGTGTGTCTGGGTGCGTTGTGTGGATGTGGGTGTCTGGGTGTGTGGGTGCGTGTGGCTATAAGTATGGCTGTGTGTGGGTTTGGGGGTGACTGGTTGTCTGGGTGTCTGGGTGTGTGGGTGCGTTGTGTGTGGGTATGTGGGTGCATTGTGTGTGTGTGGGTGTGGGAAAAATAGATGGGAAAAAAATCTGCTGTTTGCGTGTTCTGTTGAACCAAAAGTTTACATGTGCAGTGTTTATTATTGATTTGTATACAGAAAATCCATTTGCACAACCTTCTGTACTGTTCTGTGCTGGTCAGCGCTACTGTGTTACCGTTTCCTTTTCTCATGTTCTCTTTTGTCTTTTCTTCGTTTTGTTTGTTTGCACTGTTGCACAGGTGCTTTTTTAAAGTATTTGATCCAAAACTCATTTTCTTCTGACTTTTGTTTGTTTTCTTCTCAATTGCTTTTCTTTTTTTGTTGTTTTTATGAAAGAAGAAACATTTGTAACTGACTCATTTAGCATTAGCATTTCTAACATCCTGTCTTGTGGAGTAGCAGCAGGTCTCCTGGTGTGCAGTGGTTTGTACCTTCTACCAAGACTGCTCCATTGAAGGACAAGCTCTGGGTCACAGGTGCTCAAAGCTCATTGATCCACATGAGGAGCAAAGGCTAGGCCAGATACCAGCAAATCTATGAAGATGAGTCAAATGAAAGCGTTCATATTGTTTTTTTTTCCTGCAGCATTTATTACAAATTTTCAACAGAAGGCCATTTTATTCCCTGCAAGTGTTTCAGCTCTTAATGGGATCCCACTGAGCTTCCAGATTCCTCTTTGCCAGAAAACAAATCCATTTTTCTCCTTTCCTGCAGTTTTCTCAGTTTTCATAAAATCTCACAGAAATGTTTTTATGTCGATCTTCAGCTCCGGTACGTATCTATTTCATTGCTGACATTTATGAAGCCATAATACCTGAGGAAATACAGCCTAGAAATCAAACAGTGTGATCTGAATAATTAAACAGCTTGCTAAATAATCTGCTCATCACCACCGGCATGTGACATCCATCACCAGAGGTGACAGGTTGAAATATTTCTGCTTGACTCGACGTAAACAGGAGATAAACTCAGCTCTTGATATCGTGTAGCGAACATGAGTATACACAATAAAAAAGGATGTCATGCATATAATTTGAAGAGGTTTAGAGAGAGAGAGAGAGAGAGAGAGAGAGAGAGAGAGAGAGAGAGAGAGAGAGAGAGAGAGAGAGAGAGAAAGTGAAAGATGAGATGAGATGAGATGAGTGTGTGGGCAGGGTGTGGGTTCGTGTTCATGCTTTTGTATTTTTGCCACGCAGTGCATCATCACAGCTGTGAGTGATTGTTCACAAACTTCCTGGTAGAAGATCTCAGTGGGTCTTAATCATAGCCTTGAGTTGATCATCGTCTAGATCCAGAACAGTACCACCGGACAATCAGACCTTCTGTGTCCTGTGTTTAGCTTCTTCTTCCTCTCCTTCTTTCGGCTGCTCCCGTTGGGGGTCGCCACAGCAGATCATCCGTTTCCATACCACCTTGTCCTCTTCATCTGCTTCTTCCATAACAACCACCTTCATGTTTTTCGTCACCACATCCATAAACCTCCTCCTTGACTTTCCTCTATTCCACCATCCACAGCAGCTTAGTTCTCAGCACTCTTCTACCCATATACCACATGTCCCCCCTCTGCACATGACCAAACCTTGTCTCACCTTGTCCCCAAAACCAGGTCCCTCTGTTACACTAAATTTCGATTCCTGTTAATCCTCCTCACTCCCGATGAAAACCTCAGGTCATGTCCACATTAATACGTTTCGGTTTGAAAACTTTTATTTTTCTCTATTGTTTGACCTTTTGTCCACAGTTGGAGAAGGAGATGTCAGTCAACGGAAACGCAGCATATGGACAAATTAAAAACTGCCTAGAAAATTAGAAACTCTCTTCTCTGGGGACTGAAAACTGAAAATGAAAGCGTGGGCATGGTTTCCAAATTTATCAGAATTTGTGTATAGACGTAGCACCAGGATCTTCCATTCTGCCACCTCTAGCGCTGCCTCCTGTTTGGAAGCTAATGTAGCTCACAAGTATGAGTATATAGCTCCCAGTTTAGCACTGTGTAAGATGCATTTGCACATTCGCCACCTATCATAATAAGAGTAAATCATAATTTACATTTACAACATTTGGTGGACACCCATATCCAGAGTGACTTACAATTATCTCCTTTATACAACTGAGCAGTGCTTAAAGACAGGAGGTGGAGCTGGAGGTAGCAGAGCTAAAGATATTGAGCTGTTCATTGGGAGCGATGACGATAGACAGAATTAGAAATGAGTTTATTAGAGGGACAGCGCATGTAGGATGTTTTAGAGACGAGGTGAGGGATGTGAGATTGAGATGGTCTGGACATGTGCAGAGGAGGGACATGGGGTATATCAGTAGGAGAATGCTGAGGATGGAGACACCAGGGTGGAGTAAAAGAGGAAGACCAAGGAGGAGGTTTATGGATGTAGTAAGGGAAGACATGCAGGTAGTTGGTTTGAAAGAGGCAGATGTAGAGGACAGGGGGTATGGAGACGGATGATCCAATCTGGCGACCCCTAATGGGATCTGAATTGGTGCCGTATATAATATAAAATATACATTTTCATTGTGGCTCTCACAGGGCAGAATACACAATAAATACTACATCATATCCACATCATTGTCCCCAGAATGTTCTTGTGACCCTGTAGCAACTGTTTCACGGCCCGTAACTGGGTCAGGCCCGGGGGTTCGGAATCTTTGATCTACACCTTTTACACATAATCATAGTATTATATTAGTTTGTTATCGTCGCTTACATTTTGAAGGAAATAACAGGAACCAGTCTGACTCAAAGAAATCAATTTAAACTTTTTGTGGTTTAAGGATGAAGAGGTCATGCTGTTATTGAAAATATCTCACCACATCATGGCGCCATTGGTTATTTTTTAAGACATTGCTTTCGGTTGTTTTATTTCTTGCTAAAGAGGTCAATAAGCACAAAATTCCATTTTATTCCAATTTAAATATAAAAAAATTTTGGGATACAGCTTGGAAGTTTGCAGGGTAAAGGTGAAAAAAGTGAAAAAAGTGTTTTGTCTCTAGCGCCATCTTGTCTTTCACTTCAATTCAATTCAATTTATTTGTATAACACTTTTACCAGTGGACATTGTCCCAAAGTCCAATTGACATTGTCCCTAAGCAGATAAATTATAAAGATAAGTTCTAAAATTGACATGTTAGTACTTATAAGTTTATCCCTAATGAGTGAGCCAGTGGTGACAGTGGCATGAGGAAGAAACCTCGAGAGGAACCAGACTCAAAAGGGAACTCATCTTCATCCTCAACACCGAATTTCCATTCATTACAGTTCCTTCATTGTTGATGTGTACTGTTCAGTGATGGTCCTTAAATTCAAAACTGCTCATGCAACCATTGTAGCAGACGGTTGATAATAGTTACAGCTCAAAACCATCCTCAAAGTTCTTGAGTTCATCTCAGTACCTTCATGGACATTTAGGTTGTTTATGTGAACCATCCTCAACTGCAGAGAGTGGCCACCTCTTCAAGACAACTCCATCCATGATGTACTCTAGGGATATAACAAAAGGATAAGAAAAAGAGAAAGGGACAGGATTGCTGAGATCTCAGGAGCACTGGTTCTGTGAGTATTGTATGGCATTTAAATGAGCTATTCTGTAGATTTTTTCTCTTTTATGAAGCCTCTATTTCTGTTAAACACCATCAAATATTCAAACTACACAGCTACACTGCTGATTTAACACATTAGCTCAATCAGCTAGTCCCAACTAAGTCCTAGACATGTAGGATTTAGGTTGTTCATTTAAGACCTTTATACAAAGTACAGTCTAATAAGAGAATTACATTTTTTTATCCTTCTCCACAAACATCAAAAATGTGCCTGAGAGTAAACCAAAATGATCATCAAAAGAGTGTCCTAATGTCCAAGATACATCCAAAAGATGTGCATGTTCTGTATCTCAGTATATGTTTGGTGATCAGTGTTATTGAGTCAATCACGTGAGTGATTGATAAATATGGCTGGTTTAACTGCATCTATCAGCCTGTAAAGTGGTAAATAATATAAATATATAAATGACAATATATACATTTAAAGTGATACATAGAATAAATAGAAAATCACATAAATATAAGATGGGTGAAAAGATCAAGGCATTTATATGTGACATAATTTTACACACACACACACACACACACACACACACACACACACACACACACACACACACACACACACACACACACACTTTATATACATAAAGCCAGTCAGTCATTCAATGAGCGAAAGCGCGCGCAACAGGTGCCAATTACGCTCTGCACAGTGCGCGCGCAACAAACTAATTGAGGTCGGATTAATTGAAATCACGTCAAAGGGATACATAAATAAATAAATAAATAAATAAATAAATAAATAAATAAATAAATAAATAAATAATCCCATATTTGATGTCGTGTACGTGAGTCCGCTCGTGCATTTATCTCTCTCTTTCTCTCTCTCTTTCTCTCTCTGTATTTTACTCGCTCTCACAATCCCCCCCGCCCCCAGGAGAGCCCGGCGCTTATAAAAGCACGTGTAACGGCGCAATCCGCACAACACTGACGATCAGCGCGCGCAGCTCTCCGAGCTCTAAGGACTTCAAGCCTCAAACAGAACCCAGACCTCAAACCAACCGCTTCATCCCAAACACCGAAAGTAAGTCTATTTCCGCTTATACCCCCCCTTATAGGAAGTACAAACCAGGCGCGTGCTTTTCTTTCCTTCCCTTCGTAATGCATTGATTTAAAAAAAATTATAAAACCAATTCAATTAAATACATCAACTTTATTATACAAGTGTAGTGCGAGTGCATCTGCGACACATCTGTCCAGCGCTTTTGCATGAATTTGCATTTATTCCAGCTGTGCAAAGTTCACAGTTTGACAAAAATTCAAAAACAAAATCATTGGATTGCATGGATGTATTCGATGTGGGTAAATTGTTCACAGATGATGTGCTCACTAAATCTTCAGTTGACTTGACAAAAAAATAAAAAAATTCATAAATAAATCTATTACAAAAGACAACAAAGTACAAATGTCACGGTTCCCATTTTCTACAAATTGTGAATTTCATTTCACTATTGTTTAATTCCTTTTCCTATATCTCCTATTTCTATTCTATTTTGATTCTATGATACTGTATATGGCTAAAATATGAATAATTGTGGAATGTGTGGAGCTGAAAGAGTTTATATGAGGTACGCTGATTGTAGAGACGCTCAAGATGTAAATGTGTGGAACTGGCTTAAGTCCAGTCAATGCTATGAAATAATAAAATTGACTGACAAACAAACAAACAAAAATAAACAGTGAGTGCATTCAGAACCACGGACAGCAACCTCAACAATCTCAATTCCAGTAAGAAAGTTTTCTAAAAGTTGAAAGGATTTGGACCAAATCACTGGTTTAAAATATATTAATGTGTAAAATCTGTCTATAAAAAGACAGCTGAAAACATAATCATACATGTAATATATTCAGAAGTTTCTCCAGTGTAACTGAACGATAAATTCACTGTCTTTCTCTGGTATTATGCTTCATTAGTCATTTAGGGTTAATAAATAAGCTCAATGAAATTTCTATTTTGAATTTCAAATACACATACATTCACACACACCTGAAACTCCTCAGGATTTCACACACACACACACACACACACACACACACACACACACACACACACACACACACACACACACACACACACACACATCCTTCTTAACAACTAATATTAACACCATACTGGTCAGCGTAACATTTTCGCTTGTCCTAAAGAAAGTTTCTAAATCTCTGAAATCCGAGTACACAGTTAGTTTTCGGATAATGTCTGACTCCAACTATATATGATGCCCTGCAAATAGTTTAATATCTGAAACCAGCCTTTTTACTGATAAAAATGCTTTACGTATAAACACGATGAACAAATCAGTGCCTTTCTGTCAAAAGGTAATTGGATTCTTATCAGTTTGTGATCAATTTGATTCATTGACGCACCTAAAATGTGCTTTACAGGCTAATATTCCAGGTCTGCTTTCTAACTGCGTTCTCTTATAAAATATGATTCTGAGGGGGGGGTATAAGGTTTCATCCTCAGGGAAAACACCTCTGTCTTGTTCATTAGTGAATAACTCAATGTCCATCCATATTCAGATTTCTTGACTGAGTTTTAATAATGCAATGGGAATAAAAATCAAACTGAATGAACGAATGAATGAATGAATGAATGAATTCCTTCAGGATTGATTTCAGTATATTCGTCTATACACACAGAAGGCACTAATAACAGTATAACAAATTTATTTATAGAATCATGACGTTATTTTTTATACTTTTTGGTCATATAGGAGTGTATAAATGTTAAAAGATAGAAGCTCTATTGAGGTAATTAAACTGTAGCTTGTTGGGAATTGTGCAAAATACCAGCAACAATAAAAAATAGACCTGAACTAAAATAAGCTGATTTAATATCTTACTCCTGTGGTAGATTTAGAATCAAATAATTCTTGAAAAACAAAATTGTGTTTTACGTGTTATGGAAATGAAAAATGGGGGAAATTCCAGAAAATATGAAAATATGAGAAAATATTATTATATATATATAATCTTTTATTATATAGCTAAAAATATAATATAAAAATAATAATATAATAACATGCATTTAATATACAATTTGTGCTTTTTTAATTGTGACTATATATTTTAGGAAATCCTATTTATTTATTTGTTTGTTTGTTTATTGCCTGTTCTGTTCTCTTCCTTGAGCTGTATTAATGCTCCTGCTGTGGTTATTGTGAACAGGATCAGACCAGATCAGACTTATTCAGTATTTGACAGCAAAACACTGTACCATCTAGATAAATGGTCTTAGGCCATCGAAATCAGCGCTACCGAGTTCTCCAGAAAGAGAACAATCACATGATTTTCATTTATATAAAAGTGAGAGCTCTTTCCTTATGTGTGTTCTCCCTCGTTCTCAGATGAGTGCAGCATTGAAGTCGTGGACCGTGGTCTTCTCTCTGTTCCTGTGTGTTCTCCTGTACCTCGGCACCGTGGTGGACGCCTACCCGCTCAAACCGGAGAACCCCGGGGAGGACGCGGCCCCCGAGGAGCTCGCCAAATACTACACGGCTCTCAGACATTACATCAACCTCATCACCCGGCAAAGGTGTGTGTGATAGATAGATAGATAGATGGATGGATGGATGGATGGATGGATGGATGGATGGATGGATTGATGGATGGATAGATAGATAGATGGATGGATGGATGGATGGATGGATGGATGGATGGATGGATTGATGGATGGATAGATAGATAGATGGATGGATGGATGGATGGATGGATGGATGGATGGATGGATTGATGGATGGATGGATGGATAGATAGATAGATAGATAGATAGATAGATAGATAGATAGATAGATAGATAGATAGATAGATAGATAGATAGATAGATAGATAGATAGATAGATAGATAGATAGATAGATTATTATACTGATATCTTTCTTTGTTTGAACATCAGTATACAATATACGGTTCCTCATACATGTTATACAGGCTCTGATTTAAGTATTAAACAGATTCTTATTTAGATACACAATATTTCCAAAAGTATTGGGTCACCTGGTCATAAGTACGGTATGTGATCATTTAGTCCCAATTTGCTCTTATAATTCCCTCCATTCTCCTGGAAAGATGTTCCACTAGATTTTGGAGTATGCTTATGGATATTTGTGTTCATCAGACACAAGTGTGTTATGAAAGGCAGGTACTGATGTAGGTGAGGAGACCTGGGGTGCAGTCAGTGTTCACATTCATCCCAAAGGTGTGACTTGACTTGACTTGACTTGATTACGGATGAGATCAGAGCTCAATAGAAGGAGATCTTCTTCTCCAAAGCATGTACACCAGATCTTCAAGGAGCTCACTTTGTGCACAGGGGCATCGCCATGCTGCCAAAGGTTTGGGTTTCCAAGTTGAAGTGAATGCAAAATGTTATTATAGCGCCATCTAAAGATGTCCTGTACAATTGAGCGCCTCCAGATTTGTGGTAACATTTCGGAAAAGAACCACATAGAGCAGGAAAGGTCAGGTGTCCCAATACTTGTGCCAATATAGTGTATGTTACAGATTTTCAGATTTTAGACTGCATTTGGGATTTTTAAACAATAAATAGCATATAGTTGATCGTTAGCTCAGTGGTTAAGATGTTGAACGTCTGATCAAAATAGTCATGGTCAAAGGTTCAAGTCCCAGCCTCACCAAGCTTCCACTTCTGGGCCCCTTAGTAAGACCCTAAACCCCATAGTTGCTCAGTTGTATGAATGAGATGATTGTAAGTTTTCTCTAAATATGAGATCTGCCAAATATTATATATACGTATATAAATTTCTTTTTATATTTACTGATATAGCCTTTGGTTCTGAAAGGTTTAAGTCTGAGATCTTCCAAGTCCTGGACTTCACTGCAGGTTTTCTCATGCTCCTGTCACTCACTGCAGTCTATCCATCGCTCAGCTCTTTACTCAGAGCATCAAATATCATTAAAGGTTGCTCCAAAAAGGCAGACGGAGCCGCGGGTTCGCGCACCGAGCCTATAAAATGCCAAGCAATCGCAGGCTGAGTGGTTCAAAATCCAATCCCGAGCAAATTTGCCTGCTCAGAGCTTCATCTCTGACTCTCCGAGCGACTTTATTGACACGATTATGTCTTCTGAATGTCTGCCTGACATTTAAAAAAAGAATACCCATTGTATTTTGGAATTCTGCGCTTCATCACGTACGTCTTCCTCGACCTTTATGAGAAATAAACTACTTAAAAAAAGTTTATGATCAGAAGATGCAGATAGACGCAAAAAAGAAAAGGTACTTGAAAAAAGCACTTTTTTTTTTTTTACACGTGTATTTTAAGATCCAGATGTGGTTCATCTCCAGAATGTTCCTACAAAGTCTGAGAATTGTATATGAGTCGTTCGGATGCATTTGGTAGCATGAAATTTTCCCTTCACTTGAGACCCAAACCTGCTCCAGCGTGACCCAAAGTGCACAAACCCAGCTCCATGAAGGTCTGTTTTCCATGGGATGGAGTGGAAGATCTCCTGCTATAGATCTCCAACCCTTTTGAACAGCTTTAGGATCGGGTTTTCACGCTGACTCCACCCCAGGCCTCCTCACCTCACCACCATCAGTGACTTTACTAACATCCTTGTGGCTGAATAAATCTCCAGACAAATCTCAGAAGAATCTAGTGGAACATCTTCACAGAGGAGTGGAGTTTATTATAAGAGCAAATGGAGACTCAATGTGGGATGTTCAAGAGGAATCTTATGGTCAGGAATTTCGATGCTGATGAGAAAAACACTTTATACTGATAAGTTTTATATATAGTGTAATTGACTGTGTATATATTTATACACTAACGAGGTTTTTACCTGCTTTAAGACGATGAGATGATTTTCTGGTCGTTCCTCTAATCAGTTCTCCTGCTTGTCTTCGAGCTGTGATGTTTCTCCACATGCTCTGACAGAGACACAGAGACACTTCAGCACCACTTCAGCTTAATTACCCCTCTGTCTCCATTCCCCCCCGCTGCCCCTGTTCACCTGCACAATTAACTCATCCAGGGTGTAAAGTCAGTGAGAATGAAGAGGTGTGTGTGTGTGTGTGTGTGTGTGTGTGTGTGTGTGTGTGTGTGTGTGTGTGTGTGTGTGTGTGCTATATAAAGTTCTGACGTTTTCATTAGTGAAGGTCAAAGATGGTGATAATTTTGTTCATATCCAAGGAAAAAAAATTTTCTGTGTCAAAGGAAAGAAGCTGATTGTGTGTAGTATATCTGACTTCTCTCTCTCTTTCATCCTCTCTCTCTCTCTCTCTCTCTCTCTCTCTCTCTCTCTCTCTCTCTCTCTCTCTCTTTCATCCCTCTCTCTCTCTCTCTCTCTCTCTCTCTCTCTCTCTCTCTCTCAATCTCTCAATCTCATATCTGACTTCTCTCTCTTTTTCATCCCTCTCTCTCTCTCTCTCTCTCTCTCTCTCTCTCTCTCTCTCTCTCTCTCTCTCTCTATCTCTCTCTCTCTCTTAATCTGTTTATCTCTATCCCTCTCTTTATTCCCCTCTCTCTCCCTGTCCCTCTCTTTATCTTTATCTCTTTCATCCCTCTCTCTATCCCTCTCTTTATCTTTCTCTATCTTTCTCTTTTTGTCCCTCTCCATCTATTATTCTCTTCTCTATCCCCCCCTTTATCCCTTCCTCTCTCTCTCTCTCTCTCTCTCTCTCTCTCTCTTCTCTCTCTCTCTCTCTCTCTCTCTCTCTCTCTCTCTCTCTCTCTCTCTCTCTGTCCCTCTCTTTATCCCTTCTTACTCTATCTTTCTCTCTTTAATACCTTTTTCTCTCTCTATCCTTCTCTCTCTCCCTATCCTTCTCTTGCTATCGGTCTCTTTCTATCTCTCTTTCTCTCTATTTCTCACTTTTATTGCTTCTCTCTATCACTTTCTCTCTTTCACTCTCTCCTTTTAAACTTCTCTCTCTCTCTCTCTATTCATCTTTCTATGTTTGTTTTTCTGTCCTTCTCTCTGGTTTTCTCTCTATACATCCCTCTCTCTCTCTCTCTATCCTTCTTATTCTCTCTCCTTCTCTGTATATATATTCGTTTTACTCTTCTTGTTCTCACCTCTCTCTCTTTCTATCCTTCTCTTTCAATTCTTGTCTCTATATCCTTCTCTTTCTTTATTCCTCTCTCTATATACTTCTCTCTCCATATCCCTCTTGCTCTACCCTTTTTTCTATCTATCTTCCTCTCTCTGTCTTTCTCTTTATTACCCTCTTTCGGCTATCCTTCTTTTTCTTTCTTTCTTGCTTTCTTTCTTTCTTGCTTTCTTCCGCTCTACTCCTCTTTCTATGCTTCTCTCTCCATCCTCTGTCTCTATCCTTCCACCTCCCTGTCAATGCTTCACTCTTTTTTACTCTTTTAATCCATGTCTATCCTCTATGCCTATTCTCTCTGTTCTTCTCTCTTTTTCTTTCCGTTATCCTTCCGTTATTCTTCTCTCTTTCTATTTTTCTCTTCACCATTCTCTATCTTTTACAACCTTTCTCTCTTATTCAAACCTTCTCTCTCTGTTTTCTCTCTCTCTCTCTCAGGTATGGTAAGAGGTCGACTCAGGAGGGAAGTCTGGCAGACCTGCTGTTCGGAGACAACAATGAGCACAACCAGCGATCAAGGTGAGACACACACACACACACACACACACACACACACACACACACACACACACACACACACACACACACACACACACACACACACCCACGTTTGCTCACACACTCAGAGCTGATTTATACCTTAAAAACTGATAACAGAACTCGGCTTGTTCATGGCTGTACCACAACACCAAAGTAACTCTAAATGGATAAAATGTACACATGTGAAAAATGAATGAGTAATTGATCGGTGATTATCAACAGATTTTCACAGAGGATCCCTAGTCTTGTGAGGGAACTCTTTTCTTTTTTCTTTATGTTTATTTGCCATTATTCTGTCCATTCTGGTGTTAAATCAAATCAAATGAGTCAAATGAAATACTGGACACAAAATATTGGTCACTTTCGAAACTTTCATTGTACTGTAGAGTTTACAGGTGACAGAAAAATCGTTCCTCACAAAAAATCGTTCCTCACGTTCCCCCCCCAATACCCACCTCCTTGTTTGTATTTTCTTCACCGTGGCTCTCAGACCAGCGCATGCCGGATTCGATCAGAGCTCTGTGAGAGGTTTTAGTCACTATAATGAAATATTAACGGCGTCACAGGCGTGTCAGAGCAACAAACACTACAGAGGGAGAACACAGAGTTTTCATACCACACTTCATGAATCTTTCACAACCGGGAGCAGATCAGAGGGACAGATGGGAAAGTTGATGTCCGTGCTCTCGTCCTCTCTCTCTCTCTCTCTCTCTCTCTCTCTCTCTCTCTCTCTCTGTGTCTCTCTCTCTGTTTTTGTCTGTCTCTCTTTGTCCCTGTCAGGACGGAGGTGGGTTTAGATCATGACACATGCCGAACAGCTGAGAGGCCATGACATTTTACCACACCATTAAAATCAGACTTCAAAGGTGCAGGAAACGGCATCGAGCTCATCACAGAGAGAGAGAGGGAGAGAAAGAGAGAGGGAAAGAAACAGTCGAGAGAGAGAAAAAGAGAGGACTGTTAGAAAAAAATATCTGTGATTTTTCTGTTCAACGGCACAATCAGAAGATTTTTTTTTTTTTATATCTATATCTATATTTATAATGATCTCGAGGTTAATGCACACTTTATTGGCTTTTCCACCCATATGTGGTTCTAGAGTTTTAGAGTCTTTAGATGCAGGAGACCCAAATCTGTGCACAAAGCCACCTTCATGAACATCTGGTTGGAGTGGAAGATCTCAAGCCATTGAGCTCCTATTTAACACGTTTGGGATGAATGAAATCTTACAAATCTGCACAAAATCCAGTAGAACATCTAATGATCAGATTTCCACAAGCGTTTGGTCATATACTGTACATTTGTATAACATAACATTTTATTTCTCATATAATATTTTATATTTTAGTTTACCTTATAACAATTTGGTCCTTATAATGGAAAATATAGCAAAAAAAATAACATGTATTTAAATATATTTAAATTTGCCTCAGTAATATTTATACATGTATATGCATATGTATAATTTATTAATTTATATATATATATTTATTTATTTATTTATTTATTAAAATTTTTTTGCACTTTATAATTATTGAGCTTTATAATATAATATATACTTTTATAAGAATATAAAATATAAATTATAATTATAATAATGATATATATATATATATACACAATGTACTGTAATATAATATGATAATATGTATTAAAATGTTACTATGGAGTGATGTTTATGGAAAAGGTAATAACATCTAGGTGTATTTCTTGTTTATTTTTCTCCCTAGGTATGATGAGTTGTACATGTGGTGATGCTCGCTGCTGCCCCCTATCGGTCTGCTGTGCCTCTTTTCCCTGCTCCTGACCCTTTCCCTGCCCCACGCCCCCTGCTCCCACCCTGAGCAGCGCTCTTCTCCCGTCACACATCTCTCCTTCAGCACATCAAACTGTATATAATTTATTTCTAGACAGAGAAGTCGTGTCTCTGGAACCATCACTGTGTCTCACTGAGGATTTATTGTTCCTGTTTGTACATATCAATAACTGTGATTAAAGGTTTACATGACAGATGACGTCTGAACTGCTCGTCTTTACACTTTACAGGTTTAAAATGAAACAAAGACTCAATGGCAGTTTAGGACAAAAGTTGGTCCACTAGATTTTGTGGAGATTTGAGATCATTCAGCCACAAGGGCCTCAGTAAAGAAGGCCTGAAGAATGAAAAATTCATCCCAAAGCTGTTCAATAGGGTTTACAGCGTTTATGCTCTGTAGGAGATTTTTTCACTCCAACCCATGGAACACAGATCTTCATGGAGCTGACTTTGGGCACAGACATTGTCATGCTGGAACAGATTCGAGTTTATCAATTCAGGCGAAGGCAAAATGTCACGTTACCAAATACATCCAAAGACTCGAGGATTCAAGATTTTTATTTTGTCAAAAAATATATATATTTATTTTTTGTAAATTGTGCATAAAAAAGAAGAAAGAAATATTTTGGATATTATTTATATATATGGAACTATTTGTTATTTATATAAATGAAACTATAAATATAAAAATAAGATAAAAAATATATATCAGATAAATGTGCAAAAGTGAAGTAGAGATAATATGGACTGTTATATAACAATAACAAAACCAAAAACAGTAAAGGTAACAGTTACAGTAATTTCAAAGACAGTAAAAAATAAATAAATAAAATAAAACTAAAGTAAAAATGTAAAAGATTATATATATAACACATTTATAACACTAAAAAAATATATTTATACATGTTTTTGAACCATATTAGTATCAACAAATATAAATATACAAATAAAATCCTTATATGCAGATGATATCCTTCCCCTACATGAATATTCAGAGAATTAAATGGGCGTGGCTGTTTCGTTAAAGCAGTATCAGTGGAATCAGGGCAGTCGATGGGCCCCACCCTGCACCAAGCCTGCTGTTGCCGCTTTAAGATTCCCCACGCTGATCAGAACAGTGCGAGATCTTCGCATCCAGCCAGACGAGGCGCGCACACACGCACACACGTGCACGCGCATCCAGGACAGACGCCGGGTACTGAAAGAGGTAAAGTGTGACCGTGTCTTTCTTCCCTTCTTTCGTTCATTCTGGTTTTTTTTTCTTTTACATGCGGTGGAAGTGTGTGTGTGCGTGTGTGTGTGTAAGAGCGCAGTGATGCGGTTGCCATGGCAGCGTGCGTGCGTGCCGTCGTTCCCCGCGTTCGTGTTTATCGGTTTTGCGCGTGCCCGTGCGCGCCGCTCCGTCAAGCGTCTTTTGTTCTTCTTTTCTCTCTGTTGATAAACAGAAACGAGAAATAATGGGAGGAGAGACATAGAGGGGAAAAAAGAGATATAGGGAGAAAAAACTATTTATTTCTCAGTAGATCTAATTTTTTTCCCTCACCCTCTCTCCTCCATTTATTTCTAACGGAGATGTAGAAAGATCGAGAGAGAGAGAGAGAGAGAGAGAGAGAGAGAGAGAGAGAGAGAGAGAGAATAACTGAGCGCTTGCGGGAGAGAAAACAGAAATAAATGAGAAATAGAAGGAAAATAGCGGTACATTTAGTCTCAATCTTGCGCCCATTCATGACTGAATTTGCATATTATTAGTGTTTCCGATTAATTATTCACGAGTGTGTTGTTTGCTACAAGTCACGTGGTTCTTTTTCAACCCGTTCTGTCTGTAAAATACGTGGTGTTTTCACCGTTTTTTTTATACGATAGACGTTGACAGACCGATTTTACCATCCGAGCAGGTTATCGTGTTAATCTGTTTTAATGAGACAATTTGCATATTTGCAGCTCATTTGGATATTATGTAAAGAGGAAAACAATCCGTCCAGGGCTGCGATGGGACAGTAATCAATCAATCAATCAATCAATCAATCAATCAAATTAATCATTACAAAGTGGTGAAAAATATCGTCTTACTGCCAACATGAGCACTGTTTTATTTATAAAGATAAACACAGCAAAAACACAGGGACGTCCTCTGTCCTCAGAGGTTCAGATTTACCTCTGAGTGGTACAAATTCCTTCCATTAAACACTGGAGACTCCTTCCATTAAACACTGGAAATTCCTTCCATTAAACACTGGAGATTCCTTCCATTAAACACTGGAGATTCCTTCCATTAAACACTGGAGACTCCTTCCATTAAACACTGGAGACTCCTTCTATTAAACACTGGAGACTCCTTCCATTAAACACTGGAGATTCCTTCCATTAAACACTGGAGATTCCTTCCATTAAACACTGGAGACTCCTTCTATTAAACACTGGAGACTCCTTCTATTAAACACCCGAGACTCCTTCCATTAAACACTCGAGGCTCCTTCTATTAACCACTGGAGACTCCTTCTATTAAACACCTGAGACTCCTTCCATTAAACACCCGAAACTCCTTCCATTAAACACCCAAGACTCTTTCTATTAAACACCTGAGACTCCTTCCATTAAACACTGGAGACTCCTTCTATTAAACACCTGAGACTCCTTCCATTAAACACCCGAAACTCCTTCCATTAAACACCCAAGACTCTTTCTATTAAACACCTGAGACTCCTTCCATTAAACACTGGAGACTCCTTCTATTAAACACCTGAGACTCCTTCCATTAAACACCCGAAACTCCTTCCATTAAACACTGGAGACTCCTTCCATTAAACACCCGAGACTCCTTCCATTAAACACCCGAGACTCCTTCTATTAAACACCCAAGACTCTTTCTATTAAACACCTGAGACTCCTTCCATTAAACACTGGAGACTCCTTCCATTAAACAATGGAGACTCCTTCCATTAAACACTTGAGACTCCTTCCATTAAACACTGGAGACTCCTTCTATTAAACACCCAAGACTCCTTCCATTAAACACTGGAGACTCCTTCCATTAAATATCACATATCAGGGCGTAGTCTTGGTGTTACTGCTAAGCCGTTACTGTGGCACCTTGACGAGTGCATTAACAAATAATAAAGTTGAGGTGTGAAATGTTTTACCGTATCAGTTTTGGAAACAGCCTGATGCTCCGTGCAAGTAGAACTGTTGGATCAGACCTCATTTGCATATCGGTTCTATGTGCATCCAATAAAACGGTTCAACCGCTTATTTGCATATTAATGATGTCTGTGGATTATGATGAAATAGAGGATTATAAGAAAATGTGTCAATTTAACTTACATTTTTTTTATATTAGTCGTAAGGTTTATGTGTGTGTGTGTGTGTGTGTGTGTGTGTGTGTGTGTGTGTGTGTGTGTGTGTGTGTGTGTGTGTGTGTTTGTGATGAGCGTGATTAATGATATTTACTCAATCCAGCTCACACCACTTACTGCCCCTGGGGTGGGAATCTGGAGAACCAAGAACTCATACACACTTTCACAGAGCACTGGGCCTTTGTTTGTGTCAGGTGTGTGTGTTGTGTGTGTGTGTGTGTGTGTGTGTGTGTGTGTGTGTGTGTGTGTGTGTGTGTGTGTGTGTGTGTGTGTGTGTGTGTGTGTGTGTGTATGGGGGGGGTGTTTGGGGGGTCGGGGGTGTAGCAGATGGGGCCCCAAGGAGCAGATGGAGATCAGGAATGAGTGTGATTGCCACGGTGGGGTTTTAATTAGAAGTGTCTGTTTTTTTCTATTTGTTATACAATTTCTATAGTTGCAATACATTAGTTTATTTATTCATCCATCCATCCATCCATTTATCTATTCATATATTTATCTGTTTATTTAAAAATCATCCTATCCATTTGTTTCTCTATCCCTCTATAAATTGCTCAATCTATCTGTCTATTCATCCATTTATCCTTTATTTCCTCCATTTTTTATGCATCCATTTATGTATTTTTCCATCCAGTTGTTTCTCCAAGTCATCCAGTTATTTATTCATCCATACAATTATCCATCATTCCATCAATTTATTTATCCACCCATTATTGCATTCATCTATTTGTTTATCCATCCATCATTCCATTCATTAATTTCCCCATCCACTAATTTAACTATTCGTCGCCATTCAGTTATATAGTTTTACCATTCATCCATTTATCTATCATTTTATCCATTCATTTCTTCACCCACCCATTTAGCTATCCATCAAGTCACCCAGTTATCTATCCATCATTTCCACTATTTATTTATCCATCCATTATTCCATCTATTTAATCATTTATTCATTTATCCATCCATCCATCCATCCAACTATTTCTTCACTTATTTATTTATTTATTTATTTATTTATTTATTTATTTATTTATTTATTTATCTGTCTATCCATCATTCCATCTATTATTGATGTATCAATCCATACATAGATTTATTCATCTATCCAGCCATCTATTGGCCACATTTGAATATTCAATTATCTTCCATCCATCCAATGGGAAGCTGTTTATGTCTGGGAAAAAAAAAACATGCTTTTGAACTGATCAGGTTCACACTGATGACACACTGATTCATCTCCGAACTGAAGTGTTCTTCAGTTGTCTCTCTGTGAGAAACGCCAAAGCTTCCATGTTCAAACCTACATGTTTCTCTATTATACCAGGTGAGAGATGAATATTTTATTAGTAGAAAGAGAACCATGAAGGTTTGAGAAGCCATGAAGGATAAAATATTCAAAAAACCTATTAAATAACCTTCAAAGAACCTTTCGGTCCAAGAGTGTCTGTATATCGATTGTATATCTGTCTATTTATCTCTTCATCCATCCATCTGTGTGTCAGTGAGTCAGCAAAGCACCCCCCCTTCCCTCATCCACCTGCCTACCTATTTATAGAATTTTTATAGAAGTTTTGGCACCTCCAAAATCATTTAGCCTCTGTTCTGCTGAGTTTATCTGCTGAAGATCATCAGCAATGTCTTCAGTAGTTTCACACTCAATATACTGAGTCTTATGACCTTTATTTACTGCTCCTAGACTCCATTTTTCCTATAGAGGAACCCTCTGCGCTCTCCACCCCCTCACATACACCCCTCGGGGGCCGAGCTGGTCGACACGCTTAGCTGAAGGGAACTGGAGTGAATCCATTTGGCAGCGACGCATTCAGCTGCTCACGTCAGAGCTTTTCTGGAAACATCTACAGATCGGTCTCTTTCAGTAAACACTTTAATCCGGCCGGTGGATCCCGAGTCTATCCCAGAAAAATACTGTGTGGGAGGTGAGAATACACCCTGCATGGGGTATTACACGTTTTTATTTAGATTTTTATATCTGTATAAATGACATGAGTTTAATACGAGGTCCTGGTTTGACAATGCAATTGTCAACTAGAATAACTCGAGCTGGGGCGATATGATATTTTGTGATGTGATAAAAATGACTGTTCAAAAAACCATCACCATACCAACGATATCTCAGTAAAGTGGATCGCAATATCAAAATCATGATACCAAGATTATATCGATGTATCGCCCAGCCCTACCACAAAACCATTAAACTCGGAGAACCCGAAAACAATACACAATATGGACGAAGGTTTGTAGACACCTGAGCATAAGATGTGCTTCTTCTTGAACATCTCATTCCACATTGAGTCTCCATTTGCTGTTTTAATAAACTCTATTCTTCTGGGAAGATGTTCCACTAGATTTTCGTGAAGATCATTCAGCCACAAGGGTGTTAGTAAAGTGATGAAGGTGAGTTAAGGAGGCCTGGGGTGAAGTCAGTGTGGAAAATTTATCCCAATAGGAGACATCCAAATTATTCAATAGGGTTGGAGCTTTATAGCAGGAGATCTTCCAAACCAATGAAAAGCATATCTTCACAGAGAACGGGGGTATTGTCATGGTTATGGTCTCCTGCATCTGAAGATGTCAAAACATTTGTTTGCTTCAAACCTTTTGGGGAAGAACCCCATATGGCTGCAAGAGGCAGGTTTTTGAGAGGCACCGGTTTCTCAAAAAGCTACATTCGATAATTTGGACACAAATTTTGGCTTAGAATGTGAACGCTTTTGAAAGTCATCCGAACTCTTAAGATCTTTCACCCTTTGGTAACCCTTTGAATATTCGAACTGTCCGTGTCCATGTGGTCCTTCATGGGAGAAAATCACTTTCACGTAAAGTCAGTTATCAGTCTTACGCCGATCTGAGATGACGTGTGGAGTGTTTGCCATCAACCAAGATCTGACTCACACCCATGAATATGTATGAGCACAGCATCGAATCCAAGGCGTGTCTCTGTGTGTGTGTGTGTGTGTGTGTGTGTGTGTGTGTGTGTGTGTGTGTGTCTGTGTCTGTGTGTGTGAGAGTCAGGCTTGTTCACCCTGCCGAGTCTCCCTACACACACGGATATAAATATCTGGTGTGTGTGTTACATCATTTAGGTTCTTCTGGAAATGTGAGCATTACTACTGCAAAATCAGCGGCTTAGACTCAACTTCTATCCATTTGTAGCTACATTAAATGTCGGAGAACATCCTGAAGCATCTCCGTTCTGAACTAAAAAGCTCACAATTTCAAATCCAGAACATACAGTGGTGTAAAAACTTCTAAACTTTAGGATGCTGATTATTTTTCAATAAAGGCACAACCCCCTGGTGGTTTATACTGCCTCGAAGCCACAGAAGCACCTTAAAGAGTTTAGGAGATGATCTCAGCTCCACATGGCCATTAGTCAGGTGCAAGCAATTCACACCAACATCCCACAGGTACGCAAGTGTGCATGTGTGTGTGTTTGTGTGTGTGTGTGTGTGTGTGTGTGTGTGTGTGTGTGTGTGTGTGTGTGTGTGTGTGTGTGTGTGTGTTTGTGTGTGTGTGTGTGTGTGTGTGTGTGTGTGTGTGTGTAAGACTCTATTAAAGAATCCTGAAAATGGTTTTATCCCACCGAGTCTGAGGGTTTTGAGAACAGAGGCCCTGAAGCCACAGTTTCATCCCACTCTAGTCAGGTTTATGAAGATGCAGGGGAATAGTTTTGCCCCCGATACGGATATAACAATCTCCGAATCACACCAGAAAACATCATTACAGACGTTTTTTGACCTCCTGACAGGATATGGGGCTGTCAGCATACACCTGCTGTCCGTTATTATATTGTCCTGTGTGGCACAGAGATTTCCCATCAGCCCTGAAATCAGCAGGCATGTGAAGAGTGAAGTCGAGTCATGTTTTCTGAAACACTTAAATGTTCCTTCGGTTTCTATGCAACAAACTCGATAAAAAGGCAAAAACACACAGAAAATGGACTTTAAATGAGTGGAAGGAAGTTCTGTGGAAACCAAAACGGGGCACTTTCATCTGTAACAGAAGAACTCGAACAGCAAAGAAGATGTTAGCAGACTTCCTCACCCCCACAGTCAAACATGGAGATGGAATAAAGGAAGGAATAAAAAGGAATTCTGAACCAACATGCAATTCTGTCTGGACTGCAGCTCATTGGAAAAAACAAGACGATGAGCCGAAGCGACGAATGCGTCCGAACTCCGAAAGCGTTATTTAGAGAGCAAACAGTCGTCTGGAGTGATGTCTATCATGGAACGTCCTGCTCAGTCACCGCACCTAAATCCTAACTTCCCTGGGATGAACTGGATCACAGGGATGAAACCTCCAACTAGTGAAGAAGTAAAGCAAAGTATTTCAGCTGAATGGACGAAAAAATGAAGTGTCTGGATGCCGAGAATGCGCAAGCTGTACTTCATGCTAAGGGAGGATTTTTCAATCCGAAAGAAGTGGAACATCTGGACATTTATAGATTAGTTTGGTCAAGGTCAATATCCAAGTAGTAAACATAATACATAAATGCATTATATATATATATATATATATATAGTTACATTAGTTTGTCCAATTGCTTTTGAACCTGTGAAATTGGTGGGATTGAATAAAAATATGTGAAATTCCAAAACATTAGGCCTATTGACTGCTTGCACAAGTGGGAAATGGTAGCTCAGTGGTTAAATTGTTGGTTTACCGACCAAACATGGCCAATTACATGACTGAGTTGCATTGGGAACAAAAGAACATGCCTCTCAAAAACCATATAAACACTGTGGGCATGCTCTGAAAGGATAATAAGTTGACTTCATGTTTGTTTGGGAATCTTTGATTTTTTTTTTTTAAAAGGGAAAAATTGTATACTGATATTAATGTAGCTTGTTGGGGGAAAAGACTGTATGACTAAAACCTGCAAATACATTACTCTCTCTCTCTCTTTCTCTCTCTCTCTCTTTCTCTCTCTCTCTTTTTCTTTCTTTCTCTCAGAGATCGAGTCATCATGCCTGTGGCCGACACTCGTACCGAGCCTGGTAAGTCCTCATCGTGCCCTCGTTCACTCAGAAGTGTTTGTCATCAGTGCATAAGTGGCCACTCGCAGTTGAAAACAAATTAGCTGAAGTGATTCGATCAAAACACGAGCACAGGGAAAGTGCAGCTCGAATTGAAGCGAGTGATAGAAGGTCTTCTTGGGTTTTTTGTTCTGTTTAAGAAGACCTGTGTTCAGATCTACGATTCTGCAGCCACTCCTGTACCATCTGGGAGAAGTTGCTGAACGGGACTCAGAGAAACAAGCTGCAGAGAGCAAAGTCTTATGTTTGATGCTGGAACTGTGATCAGTTCAAAGTGTAAAGTATTTGAGTAAATGTACTTCGCTACTGTATTGCAAGTCATTTTTTGGCTACTTTCTAGTTTTACTGAAAATCAAAGATCATAACCATCTTTTCTCTCTACTCAACTACACTGGTGATTCAGTAGATGCACTTTTCACTTCATTATATTTTAATAAACAATGAGCATTAAAACATTTTTGCACCTCTGTTGAAGTTGCCATTAAACACATTAAACACTCCCCGACCTGACCAACGATTTCTTTTTAAACGTTTTGATTCCTGAAAAGTTTTTGCTGATTGTGACAGGTATCTGGTGGGTATGTTTGTTTCTAATACGCGATTAAGTTCAACCATTAAAAGTGTTTTGCTCTTGATTTTCGTTTGTATTCAATGTCTGGTGCATCACGTTGCAGTGTCCAAAAGTAGTCATCAGCATTGATGGATTCCATGTTCGTCACTGAGAGAACCGAGATTTGCACGGAAGAAGTCCATGTGTGGGTGGGGGAAATGAATCTTGAGTGACATGTAGCACTTCATTGTTTTTTTATGCTTTGAGAAGTTTGTCTACTGGCTGAATGTAATGTGGGGCTCTGTAATTGGCAAAAGATTTGTCAACAACATGTTTGAAGGCTTTCCAGGCAATCTCTTCTGGCCCAACTGACAGATCTTCAAACCGCTAGTCACTCATAACATGTCTGATGTTTGTTATTCTTGGGAACATCTGTCTTAACTAAAACCTTCGCCTTCTTTGTTTATTGCTTTCACGAAATTCTTCATGAGTCCTTTTTTCATATGAAGAGGAAGCACAAATATCTTATTGTGACCTGGAACTAACTTTTTACAGAGTGGCCAACCCTGTGTACAGTAATGTGACTCTTTGGCACGACTGTCCCATTCACAGATAAAACGCCTGGCTGCAGTCCCATTAACAGAGCAACGACTTTTAGATCTCCACGGATATTCCAGTTGACCTTGCTGTTCTGGATGTGCTTTAGCAACATTTCCATGTTCTCATAGGTTTCATTCATGTGTACTGTATAGCCAATAGGTATTAAGGGTGAACGTTGTCATTGAGTAACAGAACAGCTTTGAAGCTTAACGTTGACGAATCAATAAAGAGACGCCACACTTGCGGGTCACGGTCACGACCCAAAGCAGAGAGCAATCCTTCGATGTCAACACAAAAACAGAGATTGTCAACTTGTTCAAAGAATTTGGTTATATCATCTTATCGGCTTCGGAAAACAGAAATTTTTTTACCTGGTGACAGCAAACACCATTCCGAACCCAGCAATTTGGCTTTTGCTTTAGACAGACCCAAATCTCTGACCAGACGGTATAATTCTGACTGTGTTATGAGATGTGGATCGCCTGAGGAGCACGGTTCAAAACTCGGATCAATGTCACTGCCAGTTCCCTGCATTGCAGTTTCTTTATCTGGTTTGTATAAGACCCGTTCCTCTGGTTTCGGGAATGGGAAGACTGTCGTCATGTGGCACGGGTCTCAATGCTGAAGGCAGATTATTGTATTGACTTCTTGTTTTTGTCAGAGAAACCAGACACATTAGTCAAACAGAATTAACACTCCGTCACATGGACTTTCTGTTCTCTCCAAATCATCGGGGCAGAAATCGGCATTGTTTTTCGAGTGCCAATTGTGAGGCGCCCATTTCTTGTCTGGATCACCAATTTTGCAGCCCAAGTACAGATGATATGCTTTCTTCACAAGAGCAGTCATTGAGCATCTCTGATGAATAAACGTGTACTCAACCACAAATAGAGCAGAATGCATCGTTTCAACATTGATGAGACGTATCGCCCGACACCAATCGTCCTGTAAAACCTATAACATTCAAAGTACTTGTTAAAGTGCTACCGAGGCTATTCTATTTTCTGAAACAATACATACACACTACAGTGCCTTGCGAAAGTTTTTGGCCCCCTTGAACTTTGCGACCTTTTGCCACATTTCAGGCTTCAAACATAAAGATATAAAACTGTAATTTTTTGTGAAGAATCAACAACAACTTTTTTAACAAATAAAAAACTGAAAAATTGGGCATGCAAAATTATTCAGCCCCTTTACTTTCAGTGCAGCAAACTCTCTCCAGAAGTTCAGTGAGGATCTCTGAATGATCCAATGTTGACCTAAATGACTAATAATGATAAATAGAATCCACTTGTGTGTAATCAAGTCTCCGTATAAATGCACCTGCACTGTGATAGTTTAAGAGGTCCGTTTAAAGCGCAGAGAGCATCATGAAGAACAAGGAACACACCAGGCAGGTCCGAGATAAGGTCTATGCAAGCCACTGTTATAAACCTGCTGAGACAGTGTCATGCCCAGGCTGCTAATCCTGTCCATCATGGTCACTCCCAATGAAAACCTCAACAGCTTCAGCTCTGCTAACTCGATTTTCTCGTCTTTTATTCAATGCCACTTTCTCTAAACCATACAACATCTCAGGTCTCACCACAGTCCTATAAACTTTCCCTTTCACTCTCACAGATACTCTTCTATCACAAATCACTCCTGCTATCACTCTTCTCCACCCACTCCACCCTGCCTGCACTCTTTTCTTCACTTCTCTAACACACTCTCCATTACTTTGCACTGTTGACCCCAGGTACCTGAACTCCTCCACCTTCTCCACCTCTTCTCCCTGCAACCGCATCCCTCCACTGCCCTCCCTCTCATTCACACACATGTACTCTGTCTTACTCCTACTGACTTTCATTCCCCTTCTCTCCAGCGTGTACCTCCACCTATACACAAATATAAGAAAGAAAAACATGACATGTGATGGGCAAATTTGGATTTGATTTTCGTGATCAGCAGTCAAAAACTTATAAGGAACACCCAACAGTGTCCAAGAAGCAAAAACTTTGTTGTGCAGTGTAATCAGTGTTTTCATGTATATATGAGTATATAAAGTATATACAAAATATATAAGGAATACACATACTCCTTCTCTCTCGGTAGCTCTATCGCAGATGGATGCTCTGAGTGACAGCACCAGCTCCGCCACTGCCAACGACCTCGACCTCATCTTCCTCAAAGGCATAATGGAAAGTCCAGTGGTGAGTTGTTTTTTTTAAACAAAAGCAAACACACTCGAGTCAGAATCATGTAAAACGCTTGTCTTGCTGTGTTCTGCAGAACGCAGAGAGTCCGGAGGAACCTCGACTGGAGGCAGTGGGGGACAAAAACATGGAGCTGCTGCAGGACATCCTGAGGGACCTGAGTCCCATCACTCATCGCAGTAACACGGCTGCGGAGCTCTCCAACATCCTGAACCAACCCCATTTCCAGGTATACGTTTAAGTTTGGAAACACTGAGACTTTGATAGTTTTTGAGAGACACATGTACGTTTCTTTTGTGTCTATGCAACAAACTTGGTCACGTAACTGTATGAAGATTTACTTTGACCAAACAAATACATAAATATCCAGAATTTATTTATAGTGAAAAATCCTCACTTAGCATGAAGAACAGCTTCACACACTCTCAGCATCCGGACAGTTTGTTTCTCCAAACATTCAGCTGAAACTCGCCAAAGATGTTCTTCACTAGTTTGAGATTTCTTTCTTGTGATCCAGTTAATCCCAGACCAGTTCAGTAGGATTTAGGTGCGGTAACTGGACAGGACATTCCATTATAAATAGCCCTCCAGACGACTGTTTGATCTCTAAATAACTCTTAGAAAACTCAGACGTACGTGTCCGATTATTGTCTTGTTGTACAGTGAAGTCAGTTCCAAAAAACCGCCTTCAGTCCAGATGTAACTGGATGGTGTTGAAGTATGGAATGAGAGCCATGTTGGTTCATTTGGAATAAGTCTCCAACCTTCCCTGCTCCAAAACAACCCCAAACCATAAAGTTTCCACTTCTAAGTGTGGCTGTGGGGGTGAGGGAATGTGATCACATCTTCTCTTCTGTTTCCTATCTTACACAAGTTCTTCTGTTAGAGACAAAAAAACTTTTACTGAGTTTGTTGCATAAAAACCATAAAAGACCACACTTTTGATACCCTCTGTACACAATGCATATTACAAATCTTATAACACCACATGATTTTTTTTGTTCTTGCCTCGATTAAGGCATTTAAACCGACAGTCAAAAGATGCATGATTGTTTTGCAGTCTCTCCTGGAGACTCATGATTCAGTGGCCTCTAAGACATGTGAAACTCCACCGCCAAGCCCACAGGCCTCTGTGGAACCGAACTTGCCCCCAGTCCCAGCTGACGCCGTGCGCATGGTGGGCATCCGCAAAGTGGCTGGGGAACATCTGGTATGTTCTCCACAACGTAATGATTTCATACACAGTAGTTCTGGTTCACTGGTGCTGAGTTACATACACAAATTTCCTGGCAATGAGAAGATGCTTTCAAACAGAAACTTCATGATATCCATAAGTAACAGACAGACGACAGAACAGGAGTGGAGACCTATTTTCATATCATTGCTTTCAACCCCTTCCCGTTCAGGGCGTGACATTTCGGATTGAGAACGGCGAGCTGGTGATCGCTCGGATCCTGCACGGCAGCATGATCGATCAGCAGGGTCTCCTCCACGTAGGGGACATCATAAAGGAAGTGAACGGGAGAGATGTCGGGGATGACCCACGCGTCCTCCAGGAGATGCTGCAGGAGGCCAGTGGCAGCATCGTGCTGAAAGTTCTCCCCAGCTACCAGGAACCACAGCCTCCCAGACAGGTAGCAACATGGAGCGTGCACTTCTGATCTTATGCTCTTATCCTAATAGGTTATCATTTGTAGTATCTAAGTAGGAGGATCCAGTGTCAGAATGTCAAACCTTAACTTGACATTTTGTAAAACACGAAAGTCTTTAGGACTTTAACACCACGTTTTTTTTTTCAATAAGGTTGGCATACGTCTTTAAACCCATTTTTGTGTTGAGATGTTCCACCCACCCAGCTTTTAATGCATCCTGTTTCCTTCTTGAGTTCCTAATTGGAATTCCTAGATTAGGGATGGATTCAATTTAACACCCGAAAGATCCATGTAGTTACTAAGAAACTCTGAACATTAACTGTAATTAAAATCAACAGTCTGCTACAATGGTTCAGGACCACAGGCTGCAAACAGTTCCGCATTTCAGCACCAATAACTGAACACCTAAACAGTGATGGAACTGAAAATGAATAGAGCGAATTCATTGACGTTGCAGAACCATTAACGTCCAGTAGGTGGCAGAGTAACGAGTATAAGAGCTTATTTCATTTACGGTTTCATTTACAACATTTGGCAGACGCTGTTATCCAGAAAGACTTACGAATTTCTCTGTTAAGGGGTAAAGAGTTTTGGTCAAGGGCCCAGCAGCAGCAAAGGCAGCTTAAGGGTGGTGGGATTTGAACTTATGACCTTCTGATCAGAAGTCCAACATCTTAATCACTGAGCACTCATTTTGCACTAATGGCCAAATAAATAGGCAGAATATTAGATATAAGATAAATATAAGTTTGTAGATATAAGATTTGTGTTTGTTTGTTTTTTTCATCCCATTTCAAATTTTCTCGCAGGTCTTTGTGAAGTGCCATTTTGATTACGACCCGGCCGACGACAACCTGATTCCCTGTAAGGAAGCCGGCCTGAAGTTCAGCAGCGGAGACATCCTGCACATCGTCAATCAGGAGGATGTAAACTGGTGGCAGGTACGGATAGCAGGAGGAGAAGGACTGGATATATACAAAGTCTCATACACACTGTTAGGAATTTCAAACATCCCAGATTGTCTTCCATGGCCACCTGAACATCTGGAGAAGTTTGTATGCAGGATTTTAATGTGATGAAACAAAATAGCGTAGAATTGAAACATTTGCATACACTGAGACAACAAAACGAGGTGAAGTGGTAAAAAATTGAGAGACCCAGAAATCAGATTACATTAATAGAACATACTCATTCATTCTAAGTTTACTTGAGTTTATCCATAACATGTGATGTGAGCGAAAGTATTTGGATACTGGACTTTTTCAGCCATGTGTGATTCTTCCATGAGCTATAACCACAATGTCAGAGCAGGACAATCGAATAGGACTTCCTTGGACCACGCCATGACCCAATGTCTCCCCTTTGGAGACATTTAGTTTCGTCTCCGCTATTAGTTCCAGCTTTGAAAAGCTCCTCTCTGATTCAGTTTTCCCCCTCCATCTTTCCTCTTTTTTTCTGATTCGGGCTCCTGAGGGTTTAGATCTTTTTTGTTATTCATTGTTTCATTTGAATTCAGTTCATCCTACTGACGTGACGTCACCCAAGCCCCTGTCTTTCCTTTCTGTGAGGGAACTTCTCCAGGCGGTGGGTTCAAAGTCCCATCCAGGTTCATTTATCGTGACAGGATATAATAATTGACGTGAACGTGCAATGAGCGTTAAAAAAAAAAATGGATCAATTTTTTTTTTTTCTGTAACCTGCCATGTCGTTTAAATCGGCCACTGCCAAGCGCCAATCAAAAACAAGTTTAAAACAGAGCATGCGCTCTGTGTGGGTAATCAGTGTTGCTCACTTCCCTGGTGGTCTAGTGGTTAGGATGCGGCGCTCTCACCGCTGCGGCCCGGGTTCGATCCCCGGTCAGGGAACCGACCCCAGCCGCTCTTAGTGCCGGTTCCAAGCCCGGATAAATGGGGAGGGTTGCGTTAGGAAGGGCATCCAGTGTAAAAACATGCCAAATCAAACATGCGGATGATCCGCTGCGGCGCCCCCTAACGGGAGAAGCCGAAAGCAAGTTTAATCAGTGTTACTCACTTCACCGCTCATACGGTTATAATGTCATATTATGGTGCCTGTTCAGGGTACAACTTAATATGTATATTTTATTTTAAGTGTATTATATTTTATTTTATCTGTAACGTGAGCAACTGCAACCCAACAATTTCTTTATGGGATCAATAAAGTATTCTGATTCTGAAAAAAGGAGCAAATACCAAACTTATAGGTGATTGAGGCCAATTATTATTACGGGTACCAAAGTTCAAATACCAAGTAAAAGAAAAAAAACAAGTTCAGGATCCAAAGACTTTATTCAGCAGAAATCAGAGTAAAAGTTCCATGAAAGAAGTCTTTTTTTATATATATTCCATTCGTCATTTTTATTTGTAAAGAACTTCTTACAGTCTTTAAATAGATAAAGCAGTTATAAAGGTTGTATAAAAGAATGTTAAGTTTGTTCTTTATAATTGTTTAGCCCTGGTGAGAAAGCCAGCGGTGACGGTGGCAAGTGAAAAACCTCCTGAGATGGATGTTTGAATATCACACAAACATTCTCTTTATCTGCTGACATTGTCTTGGAATTCCCAGGTTCTTTACAATAATGCTAACGCAGCCTATTCATCATTATATTTAGAAAAAACTAGCGTGTAATTCACGCTCCATGACCCTCGATTTCTACTATACACAGTGGTACACAGTAGACAGACAATAAACAGACAAAGTTCCTCCAGAACCCTGGTTCTACACTAAACAACAACATAGAGCTACAACACAACACAACACAAAGCTAGATAAAGTGTATCGAGTGCAAACAGTACACACAGACAACACACAGACAACACAAGACAAAACATTTTTTTACACGTTTATTACTTTTGAAAAATCACCCTTGAAGTACGAGATATGAGGTGTATCATTACTGCCTCAAGTGTTTACATTCTGATCACACATTAAATCATCTTTTTGAACATTGAGACTTGACTTGGTTGTGTACCAAAATATATATATCTTTTATGCATAGTTCCTGCATTTCATGGAAACTTTATATAAATATAGGGAATGTCAGTCCCGTCACACATGTCAGTCCCGTCACACACCATCCAACTAACATATTTCACAAACTGTGTGTGCGTAGGCTCGAAGGGTTCAGGGAGGAAGCGCCGGACTCATCCCGAGCCAGCTGCTAGAGGAGAAGAGGAAAGCTTTTGTAAAGCGAGATGTGGAGCTCCCACCAGCAGGTAGCGCTGTTCCTTCATTATGATCTCTGCACATGAAGATCGTTTAGACAGTAGGAACGATACATACGTCTCCATAACTGAAGCAGATGCGATTCGCATCTCGATTCATAGCCAATGATACGCTACAAGATACGTATAAATCAGCTAAAAAAACAATGCTCTAAAATTCAATATGTTACAGTTCACTTTCACGTGGCCTCTTTCACAAACTGGCCTTTGTAGTGGCAAAAAAAAAATAAAGATTAACTAAAAGCAGACGTTCATTTCCTGTTGTGTCTCCAGTAAGACGCAGCAGTTTAGCGACTGGAAATCAATCAGCATAGCAAATATTATTGGTCACCTTCTGTATAATAAAAGTGTTGCGCATCTACTAAAAATTATATATAAATAAATTGTTTTTTAACGATGCAACTAAGTGATACAAATGCCAACATGTATCCTATCCACACTTTTTTAAATCAATGCATCACATCGTTTAACTTTTATGCCGATGTACCGACGTGAATTGCTGAATCTTAACGTTCCTATCAGACAGGTTACACTATACGGGCAAATGTTTTGGACATAAGATTGGGATGTCCGTATTCGAACATTCCATTCCACATTTAGTTTCGATTTGCTGTTATTTTTCGAGTTTGTATGTTGCCACAAGGCCACAAGGGTGTTAGTAAAGTCATGTACTGATGTAGAAGCAGTTAGGAGGCCTGGGAGTTCACATTTATCCTAATAGGGTTGAGGGTCGGATCCCTATAGCAGAAGATCTGTCATTTTCCAACCCATGGAAAGCAGATCTTAATGGAGCAGGCTTTGTGAACAGCAGCATCATCATGCTGGAACAGGTTTGTTTCTCCTAGTTCGAGTGAAGGGAAAATTTCTTGCTGGCACATCCAAAGATGCAGATTTGGGTGAAAAAATCTGATGACCCGAAACCTGACCGTATTTGTGATCATCAGTGTTACAGTTAACAGCAAGTACAAATTTAGATTTGATCTTATGACTAAACGCACTGCATATTATGATGAGAATCGCAGATAAATGGTAAACATCAGATCTTTCAGAGCAATAAAAATCATGTTGTATAAATCGGGATCATAAAACTAAGCTCTACGTGTTTCAGGGTTTTTTTTTTAAGTGACCCAGAGGAATAATCAGGCGGAGTTTATCAATGTCCTGTGCTCTCCCTTTTGATTACTTCAGATCTCGGGTTGATATACAGGTGCAGGGAGTGTTTATCCGGAGCTTTAATGTGCACGCTAATGGAACTCTGGTGTGTTTCAGGAACGCTGTGTAGCGGGATTGGAGGCAAGAAGAAGAAGAAAATGATGTATCTGACCACCAAAAATGCAGGTTTGTGCTACAGAACGTTTCACAAGAAGCAAATTGGAATTGTATATAAACATGAACGATGTACAAGCACAAGTCCCACCCCTTTTACAATACTTTTTTTTTATTTATTGTAAAAAAATGTAATTGGTAACACTCATTATTTATTAAAATATAGTGAAGTAAAAAGTACATTAACGAAGTACATTTACTCAAATACTTTACATCACTGCTTTAAAGTGACCTGCAGGTGCATCAGCATTAAAGCACAGTGTTTGGAGAGAGTTAGACTTTCTACAGTGGATAGAAAAAGTCTGCACAACCTTATAAAATTGAAGGTTTATAAAATATAAAGACGGGAGGAACAACAAGATGAACATCCGAATCGTTCAATCTTTACTGCGATATTCCAACAAACAGAAATCCAGAGGGGGAAAAAATTCAATTATTGGAAATGTTTTAAATAAAGAAAATAAATAGATACCACACCCTGATTGCACCACCTCCAAACTAATACTATGTGGAACTGGTTTTTGACTTGATTACAGCATCAAGTCTTTGTGAATTAGTCTCTATCACATTCACACATCTACACTTTGGAATTTTTTCCCACTCTTCTTTTCCAAAAATGTTTAAGTTCCTTCAAACTGCAAGGGGATCTTCTGTGGATCTTCTGAAAAACTCATGTGGTTCCTTCAGTGTTGCTGTTAGCCTCTTGGTAGCTTCCCTGAACCTCTCTCTTTGTGGCCCACGGCTCTTAGGAGAACGCAACAGCAAACATTTAAGCAAATCCTACAGCAACAGCTGACTTTTATCTGGTTTGAATCAGAATCACTGTAATTGATGGTAGGTGAATGTCATTTACCTGCAGACCTCATTGTGAGTGGAAATGGTACACTGGTTCAATATTTCTTTTTATCTCTGGATTTCTGCTTGTTAGAAGATCAGATTAAGAAATCAGACAATGACTTAAAATATTACATCACGCACATTTTTATCTCTTCTAAATGCACCTTAAATTTTTTTTAATCCTCTAATCAATGGATAAATATCGATGCTTGTCAATGCAAAAATGTATGTTTATTATTAGTGAAACCAAACTCAACATAGAGCATGCAGACAAAATATACTTTTAAAGTTTTTAAAGTAATGATGGTGTTTTAAATGACGTAAATCATCAGGACACCAAATGGAACTAACGCTATGTTTCCACACGGACGCTTTTAATCGCCGGATGTGCGCATCATGGCGGATTTTGGTGCTGATTTGAGACTTGGCGCATCAGTAAAACAAATGTTGAGTAATTTAAAATAATTTTTTGGTGTATCCGAGTAAAGAAAAGACGTTGTGAAATAAATGTTAAAGGTTTTAATTTATATATATATATATATATATATATTTTTTTTTTTTTATAAATTTTTTAAAATAAAAATGGCCAAACTGAAATGCGCACCGCATAAATCACACGTTCCTAAAATTTGCGCTATTATTAAGTGCTGTGTTCATTTTGACAGCCCTGATCATATATTTGAAAATCCTGCAATTTCATAAGGGTGTTTTAGAGGTGTAGTTTTTAAGTCACAGGTTAATTTCAGTACAGTTGTTTTGTAGAAATAAAAACCTAAAAATGCTTGTAATTTATTATTAACTCAGTTTATAATTAGTTTATAATAAAATGCCTGTTTGGTTTTAATTTAAAAAATCAATGAACTTTTTTATAATATTAAATAAACTAAGTACTCGATAAAATTGCCATAAATAAAATAGATTAAATAATGGAAAAATGTAATAAAATAGTTTACATTTAAAATATCCTATTTGAGTACTACAGATGTGTATGTGTGTGTTTGTGTGTGTGTGTGTGTGTCCCTATTTAACAATTTTACTAATTTTAGCATACCTTAACAAATTTCTACATGTAAGAAACACAAGATACTTCCATATTTATTTTTATTTTTAATTAATTTATTCATAGATGAATTCATTCCTTTCATCTTTTATTCATTCATTGACTCCTTTGATATGTGGAATTCCTTAGATTTTCTTCTTTTAGGAAGCTGTACGTAAAACGCGAAAGAATTCATATCGCTCGACTGTTGAACAAACGTTGGCAGTGATAGGAAGCGGCGGCGCAGGACAAAATCTGCAAACTTGCGGTCCACCACTTAATATGCCCATGAGGGAACTCATGTATTTTAACTATGTTCAATCACATAAAACAAAGATTGCATTCGGTACACGTGTGCACTGAACAGGAAGTCCTGTACTGAAACAGTTTGGTACAAATAGCATTATACCATTACACCCCTAGTGTCTAGATTTTGTATTCACTGTCCTTCCTCTCTGGTCTCACTCAGATTTCGACATGCACGAGCTTATGATCTATGAGGAAGTTGCCCGGGTTCCGCCGTTCAAAAGGAAAACTTTGGTTCTGATCGGAGCTCAGGGAGTCGGACGGCGCAGTCTGAAGAATAAGCTTCTGGTTTCTGATCCCCAGCTGTTTGGAACTACAATTCCATGTGAGTAAAAGCTACACTGATATTAGCATCAGATATTAGCCCAAAAGAAAGACTAAACCAAAGCTCTATTTTACTCCATTCATTTTTAAATGAGTTGAATCTATTAAAGATCTATTTATTAAATGTATTTCTATGTAACCAATGAGTGCATACTGTATTTCTCAGACACTTCCAGGAAGCCTAAAGCAGGCGAACGGGAGAGCAGGATGTACGCTTTTACGAGCCGAAGCAAAATGGATGCGGACATTAAAGCAGGCCGTTACCTGGAGCAGGGCGAATACGATGGAAACTTGTACGGCACCAAGATCGATTCCATCCACGAGGTAGCCGAGGCAGGACGCCTCTGTATCCTGGATGTCCACCCACAGGTGAAAACACAAATATCTACAAGCCTGTCATTGATTTTTGGACTAATAATGGATGATGCAATGGTGAATGAGTGAGCTTGATAGTGTACTTTTTCCTTTTTAGGCTCTGAAGATCCTGAGGACATCAGAGTTCCTGCCTTATGTCGTTTTCATCGATGCTCCGGAATTTGAAGTGCTCAGATCCATGAACAGAGCGGGAATCGAGTTAGGAGTGGTCAGCAAAGAGCTAACGGTGCGAGCTTAAGTCGTTTTGTTTATGATGTCTAGAACACAAAATCCAACTCCATCATACTCAATCCTCTGAACCACACATTCAAGATCCCAAACACTAACCTCCAACCCCTTAGTGTCACTCCAACTCCAGCCCAAACCTCTCCAAACTCCAACCTTTAACTGTCAAACTTCAGCCCCTAACCCCAAACACTTTCAAACTCCAACACATAAGTCCTTCAGAGTACAAACCCTAACTTTCAAAATGTAACCCCCAACCACTTCAAACTCCAACCCGTAACCCCACCATTCAACCCCTACATGCCAACTCCTAACAACCACAGTTCAAACCCTAACCCAAAACTTCAAACCTATTCAAACTCAACCCTTAACCCCTTCAACTCCTAACCCAACAAACCCTAACCTCAAAACTTCAATCCTTAACCCTACAACCTTTAACACATAACCTCCAAACCCCTACCCCCCAAATCTTCAGCCGTTAACCCCACAACCCTTAAACCCACAACCCCTAACTCCAAAACTTGAACCCATTACCTCACTTTCCCTAACTCTAAAACTTCAACCATTAACCCCACAACCCTTAACCCAACAACTTCAACCCTAACCCCACAACTTCAACCATTAACCCTACAACCCTCAACCCCACAACTTCAACCCTTTACCCCACAACCCTCAACCCCACAACTTAAACCCTTAACCCCACAACCCTCAACCCCACAAGCATCAACCCAACAAATTTACCCTATATCCCCACAACCCTTAAACCCAAAACTTTAACCCTTAACCCCACAACCCCTTACCACGAAACTTCAACCCGAAAAGGGACAGGAACCTGTACACTAAATGATCTTTATCTCAACCTAAACTTTAAACGTATCGCAAGATAAGGGTGATGACCAAACTCCAGTGCAGTACTAATCCTAATCCCAGTCATCAAGCAAATGACATGTCGCACAACAGACATCAAAACAACAGAAAATGTACCATTGCGTTTGCTGAACCCCAGGTTTTCTTTTCTGTCTTCCTACTGGCAGGATGGTGAGCTGAACAGGATACTGGACGAGAGCTGGAGGCTTAAGAGGGCGTATGGACACTACTTTGACCTGACCATCGTGAACGACAGCCTGGACGAGGCCTGCAGCACTCTCAAGGATGCTTTAAAGAAGCTGAGTGGAGTTCCCCAGTGGGTTCCGGTTAGCTGGGTGTTTTAGGGGGAAAAAAAACCCTCATTCATGAACCCTCATTTATTTAGTGACTTACATCAAACTTATTTATTTTTTATTTATTTTAATGATGGTATACCTAAGTGATAGCTTGTCTTGTAGTTTTTAGCTGCCCTTCTCGTACATACGTGGCTTTCCGAGCATAAGGCTGTGTCTCAAATTGCGTGTTTAATAACAAACACATGAGCCTGACGAACACGTACAATAATATAACTGGGGTTAACAGCAGATATACTGTCTGTTTAACCAGTAGGACCAGTCAGTATTCTAGTTTACTACAGAGTCAGGAAGGGTGTGATTTGAGACACGGCTCATCACTGACTGATAAAAGACACACGGACGAGAACAATGTCTGAAATTCTTGCACTAATACATCAGGGAAAAAAAAATAACACAAAAACAAGAACATGGTCCACTACCAAGTACCGCTTTATTGTTTTTACTCCTTAATTTGTAATAAAGCGACCCAAACTGCCTGTCGGGTGAAAGAGGAAACTGATGACGCCTTTTTATCTTTTTAAAGTGAAAATAAAAGGCGATGTGGATAAATGTTCATTAAACAATTTTAAAGCCAAAAACATTTTAAACCCACGATGTATAGAACAATCACACAAAGATATAGATGAAAATGTATACAAACATTTTGGATTAATAAACCTGAAAAATAACTAAGTACAGAAAGGCCACAATGCGGACAGGATTTGCATTTCAAGTGTCAGCAAATCAGATTAAATGCAAATTGGTGCAAAGCCAATCATATTACTCTCTAAATTGCATTTTGTTTAAAATACTACCTCTCAGGAGCTTATAAAGAGCATAAACCATTTGTATGACACCTCCTCATGCTACGTCTAGACTAATCCAGATACATTTGAAAACGGCGTTTTCGTAAAAATAAACGGTCCGCGTCCACAGTCATTTTTAAAAGTTGCTCATCTGCACTAAAACGTCTAACAATGCTCAAGTCCCCATACTGGGCATGAGAAAAATGTACCACGCTTCAAACTGCGTCACTTCTGCCCGACGTTTATTTACTTTCCGGCTCTTTGAAACGTTGTGACAATGTCTAAAAATGCATCATCGTTTTCGGAAGCCTTAAATTTCCCACTAAAAAACACCGTTTTCCAATTTATCCACGTTTTCAAAAAGCTACATTTTCGTGGACTGAAAATGGCGTCACAAAAGGGCAAAATGGAGAAAAAACTAAAAAGCTTGAGACCTCCAGCTCCTCAGATGTGCCCGTGAAATCATGAAAAGCAGAACGATGTAGTTAAAGGCACCATAAGCGTCTTCTGGATAATGTGATCGAATCTGGCGCTTCCTATTGGACGTCTGCTAAATCAGGAAACGTGCGCACGAGCAATTAGCCTTTTTATTTATTTTTTATATATGTATAAAAAAAACTATTTGCATAATATCCAGGACCAAATATAATTTTTTTTTTTTTTACAATTAAACCAGTTCTTGATAGTGGACTCACACTCGTTTATAGACACTACTGTAGTTTCCCTTACAGAAAAATCGCACTGTTTATCAGCAAAATGTATCTCTCCGAACGTGACCGCAAGTGAACACGTGAGCAACATGCTGCATTCGTGTAGAAAAAATAAAAACAGAAGTGGGTGTTTTGCATCATTCACATTATTCATATGCAAAATAAATAATCATGGGGAAAAACACATTGTATTAAAATATTATAGAAACACACTCTCTCTCACACACACACACACACACACACACACACACACACATGCGATAATCCTGATACAGTTGTGATTTTTCTGTAAGCGTCCGTATTTAGATGAAACCACGTCAGATCCTCACATCACAGCTTTTAAAATTAAATGAACATATAATATAAGTGTGTAATATTGATTTAGGCAATGGTTCAAAGTCTCGTGTTTTTTTACCGAATTCTATTTTATTACATTCCGTGCGCGCTCTTGTAAATCTTTCCTCGTTATACACGTTGTGGTAGTGCAGGATTTATTCTTTTTACCCACACCATTAAAGCTTGTATTGAAATCCTACATTATATGTTTCTTGCACGATCGTATGTAGAATGAGTTTTTACACTGATACAGAAATACAGTAATACACTGATACAATAATACAAAAATACACTAATACACTAATACAATGATACACTGATACAATAATACAAGAATACACTAATACAATAATACACTAATACACTGATACAATAATACACTGATACAATAATACAAGAATACACTAATACAATAATACACTAATACACTGATACAATAATACAATAATACACTGATACAATAATACAAGAATACACTAATACAATAATACACTAATACACTGATACAATAATACACTGATACAATAATACAATAATACACTGATACAATAATACAAGAATACACTGATACAATAATACACTAATACACTGATACAATAATACACTGATACAATAATACAAGAATACACTAATACAATAATACACTAATACACTGATACAATAATACACTGATACAATAATACAATAATACACTGATACAATAATACAAGAATACACTAATACAATAATACACTAATACACTGATACAATAATACAATAATACACTGATACAATAATACACTAATACACTGATACAATAATACACTGATACAATAATACACTAATACACTGATACAATAATACAAGAATACACTAATACAATAATACACTAATACACTGATACAATAATACACTGATACAATAATACACTAATACACTGATACAATAATACAAGAATACACTAATACAATAATACACTAATACACTGATACAATAATACACTGATACAATAATACACTGATACAATAATACACTGATACAATAATACAAAAATACACTAATACAATAATACACTAATACACTGATACAATAATACACTGATACAATAATACACTGATACAATAATACAAAAATACACTAATACAATAATACACTAATACACTGATACAATAATACACTGATACAATAATACACTGATACAATAATACAAAAATACACTAATACAATAATACACTAATACAATAATACACTGATACAATAATACAAGAATACACTAATACAATAATACACTGATACAATAATACACTGATACAATAATACAAAAATACACTAATACAATAATACACTAATACAAGAATACACTAATACACTAATACAATAATACACTGATACAATAATACACTGATACAATAATACAATAATACACTAATACACTGATACAATAATACACTAATACACTGATACAATAATACACTAATACAATAATACAAGAATACACTAATACAATAATACACTGATACAATAATACATTATACACTAATACACTAATACAATAATACACTAATACAATAATACACTGATACAATAATACACTAATACAATAATACACTAATACAGTAATACAATGATACAGTAGAACATTATACAGTAAAACACTAATACAGTAATACAATAATACACTGATACAATAATACACTAATACAGTAATACAGTAATACACTGATACAGTAATACACTGATACAGTAATACAATAATACACTAATACAGTAATACACTGATACAGTAATACACTGATACAATAATACACTGATACAGTAATACACTGATACACTAATACAGTAAGACAATGATACAGTAGAACATTATACAGTAAAACAATAATACAGTAATACACTGATACAATAATACACTGCTACAGTAATACAGTAATACACTAATACAATAATACATTATACAGTAATACACTGACACAGTAATACAGTAATACAGTAATACACTGATACAGTAATACACTAATACACTAATACAGTAAAACACTGATACAGTAATACACTAATACAATAATACATTATACACTAATACACTGATACAGTAAAACACTGATACAGTAATACACTGATACAATAATACATTATACACTAATACACTGATACAGTAATACACTGATACAGTAATACAGTAATACACTAATACACTAATACAGTAATACAGTGATAAAGTAATACACTGATACAGTAATACACTAATACAGTAATACACTAATACACTAATACAGTAAAACACTGATACAGTAATACACTAATACAATAATACATTATACACTAATACACTGATACAGTAAAACACTGATACAGTAATACACTGATACAATAATACATTATACACTAATACACTGATACAGTAATACACTGATACAGTAATACAGTAATACACTAATACACTAATACAGTAATACAGTGATAAAGTAATACACTGATACAGTAATACACTAATACAGTGATAAAGTAATACACTGATACAGTAATACACTGATACAGTAATACAGTAATACACTAATACAGTAATACAGTAATACACTGATACAGTAATACACTAATACACTGATACAGTAATACACTGATACAGTAATACACTAATACAGTAATACACTGATACAGTAATACAGTAATACACTAATACAGTAATACAGTAATACACTGATACAGTAATACACTGATACAGTAATAAACTAATACAGTAATACAGTAATACACTGATACAGTAATACACTGATACAGTAATACAGTAATACACTGATACATTAATACACTGATACAGTAATACAGTAATACACTAATACAGTAATACAATAATACACTGATACAGTAATACAGTAATACACTGATACAGTAATACACTAATACACTGATACAGTAATACACTAATACAGTAATACACTGATACAGTAATACAGTAATACACTGATACAGTAATAAACTAATACAGTAATACAATAATACACTGATACAGTAATACAGTAATACACTGATACAGTAATACACTAATACACTGATACAGTAATACACTGATACAATAATACACTAATACAGTAATACAGTACTACACTGATACAGTAATACAGTAATACACTAATACAGTAATACACTAATACACTAATACAGTAATACACTGATACAGTAATACACTAATACAGTAATACACTGATACAGTAATAAACTAATACAATAATACACTGATACAGTAATACAGTAATACACTGATACAGTAATACACTGATACAGTAATACACTAATTCACTGATACAGTAATACACTAATACAGTAATACAGTAATACACTGATACAGTAATACAGTAATACAGTAATACAGTAATACACTGATACAGTAATACAGTAATACACTGATACCGTAATACACTGATACAGTAATACAGTAATACACTGATACAGTAATAAACTAATACAGTAATACAATAATACACTGATACAGTAATACAGTAATACACTGATACAGTAATACACTGATACAGTAATACAGTAATGCACTGATACAGTAATACACTAATACAGTAATACACTGATACAGTAATACAGTAATACACTGATACAGTAATACACTAATACAGTAATACACTAATACAGTAATACACTGATACAGTAATACAGTAATACACTGATACAGTAATACAGTAATACACTAATACAGTAATACACTGATACAGTAATACAGTAATACACTAATACAGTAATACACTGATACAGTAATACAGTAATACACTGATACAGTAATACACTGATACAGTAATAAACTAATACAGTAATACAATAATACACTGATACAGTAATACAGTAATACACTGATACAGTAATAAACTAATACAGTAATACAATAATACACTGATACAGTAATACAGTAATACACTGATACAGTAATAAACTAATACAGTAATACAGTAATACACTGATACAGTAATACAGTAATACAGTAATACAGTAATACACTGATACAGTAATACAGTAATACACTGATACCGTAATACACTGATACAGTAATACAGTAATACACTGATACAGTAATAAACTAATACAGTAATACAATAATACACTGATACAGTAATACAGTAATACACTGATACAGTAATACAGTAATACACTGATACAGTAATAAACTAATACAGTAATACAATAATACACTGATACAGTAATACAGTAATACACTGATACAGTAATACACTGATACAGTAATACACTAATACAGTAATACAATAATACACTGATACAGTAATACACTGATACAGTAATAAACTAATACAGTAATACAATAATACACTGATACAGTAATACACTGATACAGTAATACACTAATACACTGATACAGTAATAAACTAATACAGTAATACAGTAATACACTGATACAGTAATACAGTAATACACTGATACAGTAATACAGTAATACACTGATACCGTAATACACTGATACAGTAATACAGTAATACACTGATACAGTAATAAACTAATACAGTAATACAGTAATACACTGATACAGTAATACAGTAATACACTGATACAGTAATACAGTAATACACTGATACAGTAATACACTGATACAGTAATAAACTAATACAGTAATACAATAATACACTGATACAGTAATACAGTAATACACTGATACAGTAATACAGTAATACACTGATACAGTAATACACTGATACAGTAATAAACTAATACAGTAATACAATAATACACTGATACAGTAATACAGTAATACACTGATACAGTAATACAGTAATACACTGATACAGTAATACACTGATACAGTAATACAGTAATACACTGATACAGTAATAAACTAATACAGTAATACAATAATACACTGATACAGTAATACAGTAATACACTGATACAGTAATACAGTAATACCCTAATACAGTAATACAGTAATACACTAATACAGTAATACACTGATACAGTAATACAGTAATACCCTAATACAGTAATACAGTAATACACTAATACAGTAATACACTGATACAGTAATACAGTAATACACTGATACAGTAATACACTAATACAGTAATACACTGATACAGTAATACAGTAATACACTGATACAGTAATACAGTAATACCCTAATACAGTAATACAGTAATACACTAATACAGTAATACACTGATACAGTAATACAGTAATACACTGATACAGTAATACACTAATACAGTAATACACTGATACAGTAATACAGTAATACACTGATACAGTAATACACTGATACAGTAATACAGTAATACACTGATACAGTAATACACTAATACAGTAATACACTGATACAGTAATACAGTAATACACTGATACAGTAATACACTAATACAGTAATACACTGATACAGTAATACAGTAATACACTAATACAGTAATACACTGATACAGTAATACAGTAATACACTGATACAGTAATACACTGATACAGTAATACACTGATACAGTAATACAGTAATACACTAATACAGTAATACACTGATACAGTAATACAGTAATACACTAATACAGTAATACACTGATACAGTAATACAGTAATACACTGATACAGTAATACACTGATACAGTAATACAGTAATACAATAATACACTGATACAGTAATACAGTAATACACTGATACAGTAATAAACTAATACAGTAATACAGTAATACACTGATACAGT
Organism: Silurus aristotelis; assembly: GCF_946808225.1. Lineage (NCBI taxonomy): Eukaryota > Metazoa > Chordata > Actinopteri > Siluriformes > Siluridae > Silurus > Silurus aristotelis. The sequence continues at coordinate 2,583,067 of NC_139590.1, forward strand.
AATACAGTAATACACTGATACAGTAATACAGTAATACACTGATACCGTAATACACTGATACAGTAATACAGTAATACACTGATACAGTAATAAACTAATACAGTAATACAATAATACACTGATACAGTAATACAGTAATACACTGATACAGTAATACAGTAATACACTGATACAGTAATAAACTAATACAGTAATACAATAATACACTGATACAGTAATACAGTAATACACTGATACACTAATACACTGATACAGTAATACACTAATACAGTAATACAATAATACACTGATACAGTAATACACTGATACAGTAATAAACTAATACAGTAATACAATAATACACTGATACAGTAATACACTGATACAGTAATACACTAATACACTGATACAGTAATAAACTAATACAGTAATACAGTAATACACTGATACAGTAATACAGTAATACACTGATACAGTAATACAGTAATTCACTGATACCGTAATACACTGATACAGTAATACAGTAATACACTGATACAGTAATAAACTAATACAGTAATACAGTAATACACTGATACAGTAATACAGTAATACACTGATACAGTAATACAGTAATACACTGATACAGTAATACACTGATACAGTAATAAACTAATACAGTAATACAATAATACACTGATACAGTAATACAGTAATACACTGATACAGTAATACAGTAATACACTGATACAGTAATACACTGATACAGTAATAAACTAATACAGTAATACAATAATACACTGATACAGTAATACAGTAATACACTGATACAGTAATACAGTAATACACTGATACAGTAATACAGTAATACACTGATACAGTAATACACTGATACAGTAATAAACTAATACAGTAATACAATAATACACTGATACAGTAATACAGTAATACACTGATACAGTAATACAGTAATACACTGATACAGTAATACACTGATACAGTAATACAGTAATACACTGATACAGTAATAAACTAATACAGTAATACAATAATACACTGATACAGTAATACAGTAATACACTGATACAGTAATACAGTAATACCCTAATACAGTAATACAGTAATACACTAATACAGTAATACACTGATACAGTAATACAGTAATACCCTAATACAGTAATACAGTAATACACTAATACAGTAATACACTGATACAGTAATACAGTAATACACTGATACAGTAATACATTAATACAGTAATACACTGATACAGTAATACAGTAATACACTGATACAGTAATACAGTAATACCCTAATACAGTAATACAGTAATACACTAATACAGTAATACACTGATACAGTAATACAGTAATACACTGATACAGTAATACACTAATACAGTAATACACTGATACAGTAATACAGTAATACACTGATACAGTAATACACTGATACAGTAATACAGTAATACACTGATACAGTAATACACTAATACAGTAATACACTGATACAGTAATACAGTAATACACTGATACAGTAATACACTAATACAGTAATACACTGATACAGTAATACAGTAATACACTAATACAGTAATACACTGATACAGTAATACAGTAATACACTAATACAGTAATACACTAATACAGTAATACACTGATACAGTAATACAGTAATACACTAATACAGTAATACACTGATACAGTAATACAGTAATACACTGATACAGTAATACACTGATACAGTAATACACTGATACAGTAATACAGTAATACACTAATACAGTAATACACTGATACAGTAATACAGTAATACACTAATACAGTAATACACTGATACAGTAATACAGTAATACACTGATACAGTAATACACTGATACAGTAATACAGTAATACACTAATACAGTAATACACTGATACAGTAATACAGTAATACACTGATACAGTAATACACTGATACAGTAATACACTAAACATAACAGCTCATTTGTCCTTCATCCTATGGAATATTAGGAGGCCATGCATTACAGTAGTCCCCTGTTTATTGGTTATCTTCCAAAACCGCACGCGATAAAAGAAAAAAACGGCGCCACCCCAAAAATGCTTCTTTTAATTTTTCCGTTGTTTAAGCCATAAATCATCCTCCCTCACACATTATACACACACAGAAAACATTTGCAAAAATACAGTAATTATAATTTTTCTTTTTCCAATCTAACAATGACAAAAATTGTAAATTGCATCGTTCAAACCGAACACCTACAAGTCCTTATATCACCACCGCCATAAACCTCCTCCCTAGTCTACCTCTTTTCCTCCTGCCTGGAGTCTCCATTCTCAGCATTCTTCCACCGCTTCATATACCCTGTGTCCCTCACTGTCTCTCTCGCCTCGTCTCCAAAATGTCCTGTCTGCTCAGTCCCTCTAATAACCTCATTTCTGATTCTGTCCATCCCGTCCAATACCAATCCTCCAGTACATCTGATCAGTGAGGTTATTACATGCTGATTCTGAACAAACAGAGGTGCGATGGAGAAGAGAAAGGAAGCATGTCGTCTGTGAAGTGTCTCCTCCCTGCATGTCTGATTGTGTTATTAAATGCTCCAATGCTTTGCATAAAAAACACTTAATAGATGTGCTGGTATCTGCTCTGTGATCATCTCCTTCCTGAGCGTCGATTCGTGCAGACTGCGAGCATCGAACCTGGCAGCTATTATTTATTTATTTATTTATTTATTTATTTATTTATTTATTTATTTATTTATTTATTTATTTATTTATTATCATTAATGAAGGCTGTAAATATATTAACTTCTTCTTCTTCTTCTTCTTCTTCTTCTTCTTTCGGCTGCTCCCATTAGGGGTCGCCACAGCGGATCCTCCGTCTCCATACCACCCTGTCCTCTATATCTGCCTCTTTCACACCAACTACCTGCATGTCTTCCCTCACCACATCCATGAACCTCCTCCTTGGCCTTCCTCTTTTCCTCCTACCTGGTGGCTCCATCTTCAGCATTTTTCTACCAATATAATTCATGTCCCTTCTCTGCACATGTCCAAACCATCTCAATCTCGCCTCCCTCACCTTGTCACCAAAACATCCCACATGTGCTGTCCCTCTAATAAACTCATTTCTAATCTTGTCCATCCTCGTCACTCCCAACGAAAACCTCAACATCTTCAGCTCTGCTACCTCCAGCTCCACCTCCTGTCTTTTACTCAATGCCACTGTCTCTAATCCATACAACATCGCAGGTCTCACCACAGTCCTATAAACTTTCCCTTTCATTCTTGCAGATACTCTTCTATCACAAATCACTCCTGTCACTCTTCTCCACCCACTCCATCCTGCCTGCACTCTTTTCTTTACTTCCCTAACACACTCTCCATTACTTTGCACTGTTGACCCCAGGTACCTGAACTCCTCCACCTTCTCCACCTCTTCTCCCTGCAACCACATCACTCCACTGCCCTCCCTCTCATTCACACACACATGTACTCTGTCTTACTCCTACTGACTTTCATTCCCCTTCTCTCCAGCGCATATCTCCACCTCTCCAGGCTCTTCTCAACCTGCTCTCTACTCTCACCACAAATCACAATATCATCTGCAAACATCATAGTCCAGGGAGACTCCTGTCTGACCTCGTCCGTCAACCTGTCCATCACCACTGCAAACAGGAAAGGGCTCAGGGCCGATCCTTGATGCAGTCCAACCTTCACCCTGAACCAGTCTGTCGTACCTACTGCACACTTTACTGCTGTCACACTGTCCTCATACATGTCCTGCACCACCCTCACATACTTCTCTGACACACCTGACTTCCTCATACAATACCACAACTCCTCTCTCGGCACCCTGTCGTACGCTTTCTCTAAATCCACAAATACACAATGCAGCTCCTTCTGTCCTTCTCTATACTTCTCCATCAACATCCTCAAAGATAATAAGGCATCTGTGGTGCTCTTCCTCGGCATGAAACCATACTGTTGCTCACAGATGGTCACCTCTTCTCTCAGCCTGGCTTCCACTACTCTTTCCCATAACTTCATGGTGTGACTGATCAACTTAATTCCCCTGTAGTTACTGCAGGTCTGCACATCTCCCTTATGCTTAAAGATCGGTACCAGCACACTCCTTCTCCATTCCTCAGGCATCTTCTCACCTTCCAGAATCCTGTTAAACAATCTGGTTAAAAACTCCACTGCCATCTCTCCTAAACATCTCCACGCTTCTACCGGTATGTCATCTGGTCCAACCGACTTTCCATTCTTCATCCACTTAATCGCTGCTCTCACTTCCTCCTTACTAATCCTATCTACATCCTGCTTCACCAACTCCACATCATCCAACCTTCTCTCTCTCTGATTTTCCTCATTCATCAGCTGCTCAAAATACTCCCTCCATCTTCTCAACACACTCTCCTCATTAGTCAACACATTTCCCTCTCCATCCTTTATTGCTCTAACTTGCAGTACATCCTTCCCAGCTCGGTCCCTCTGCTTGGCCAATCGGTATAAATCCTTTTCTCCTTCCTTAGTGTCCAACCTCTTATACAGTTCCTCATATGCCTTTTCCTTGGCTTTCGCCACATCCCTTTTAACCTGCTGCCGCATCTCCTTGTACTCCTGCCTACTTTTCTCATCACTCTGTCGATCCCACTTCTGTTTTGCCAACCTCTTTCCCCTAATGCTCTCCTGCACTTCCTCATTCCACCACCATGTCTCCTTGTCTTGCTTTCTATTTCCAGATGTCACACCAAGTACTTTTCTAGCTGCCTCCCTCATCACTCCTGCAGTAGTTGCCCAATCATCCGGCACCTCTTCACCACCACCAAGCCCCTGTCTGACCTCTTGCCTGAACCTCACACTACACTCTTCCTCCTTCAGTTTCCACCATCTTATTCTTCTTTCAAACCTTACTTTCCTCCTCTTCTTCTTCGCCTCCAAAACCATCCTACAGACCACCATCCGATGCTGTCTAGCTACACTGTCCCCCGCCAACACCTTACAGTCTCCAATCTCCTTCAGGTTGCATCTCCTACACAGAAGATAATCCACCTGTGTGCACCTTTCTCAACTCTTATACGTCACCCTATGATCCTCCTTCTTCCTAAAATACGTGTTCACCACTGCCATTGCCATCCTTTTAGCAAAATCTACCACCATCTGCCCTTCCACATTCCTCTCCTTAAAACCATACCTACCCATCACCTCCTCATCACCTCTGTTCCCTTCACCTACATGCCCATTAAAGTCTGCCCCAATCACCAATCGTTCTTTTCTAGGTACACCATCTACCACTTCATCTAATTCACTCCAGAATCTTTCCTTCTCCTCCATCTCACAGCCAACTTGTGGAGCATAGGCACTGATGACATTTATCATCATCCCTTTAACTTCCACCTTCACGATCATCACCCTATCAGAAACTCTCTTCACCTCCACTACACTCTTACTGTACTCTTCCTTCAGAATCACCCCTACACTATTTCTCTTCCCATCCACACCATGATAAAACAGTTTAAGCTGTAAATATATTAACGAGGAACTGAAATGAAGTTGAAATGAAGCTGGTTGAGTTTTTATTTTTTTACTTAATGTGATGTAGCCACATGGATCAGTTTCCATTTGTCCTGTTCTGCTTATGATACGTTTTCTTAGTTTTTTTGAAATAAATGTATGAAACAAAAGTCTTTGGCATTTCTAAAGGGAAAATATATACATACAGTTTGGATTTCTATCAGCTCAGGGGTTCATTCTTTATTGGATGACTCAATTAGCTGGAGTTGCTGTCATGGCAACAAGTCCGTGCTCAAATCGGGGGTCTGGTCTTCATACATGGATTTTTCAGTTACATGGATTTAGTTGATTTGACCTGATCCTTATAAAAGTCTCCGCCTCATAAAATAAAAGGTTTGCCTAATTGTGACTCAATTAAAATGTCTCAGTTCTGACATTTTGTTTGTAATTCTGATATTTTGCTCGTATTTCTCACTTTGTCTCGCAATTCTGACTTTTTGCTCACAATTCTGACTTTATTTCTCGCAATTCCGACTTTTTGCTTGCAATTCCGACTTTATTTCTCGCAACTCTTACTTTATTTCTCACGATTCCAACTTAATTTCTCACGATTCCAACTTTATTTCTCACGATTCCAACCTTATTTCTCCCAACTGTGACTGCTAATGTTTAGCTAATCTAGCACCGTCACCCCTCTGTCAGACCAGAAAATTTTACACATTAAAAATTGAATATTCACCATTTTTTTCCGAACAGTGAGATCTTGTTGTTACTGGCAAAAATAAAGTCAGAATTGCGAGAAATAAACTAAGAATTACAAGCAATAAAGTCAAAATCGAGAGATTCTGTGAGAAAGTAAGTGACATGAGTCATTTAGTCGGAATTGCGAGAAATAAAGTATTGGCAGAAATAAAATCATAATCGTGAGGGAAAAAATAATCAGAAATTCCGAGAAATAAAGTGAGAAATGCGAGAAAAAAAGTGCGAATCGTGAGAAATTTAGTTGGAATCACAAGAAATAAAGTCGGTAGTAAACTTTTTTTTTATGCGTTGGGAATGGGCTTCCATAGATCCGAGATTTGTTGGATTTTGGTGTTCATCCTGGAGTTGTTGTCATGGCAATGATGATTTTCTCATGAGGGAATCGTTTACCTCGTTCATTTGTTGGCGCCTCATAATAAAGTTATCGAGTGGCGTGTAAACAGTAACATCATCTCTAGAATGTTGCATTTAATTCTGTTAAGCTGCTTTTTAAAAGCGTTTTACTAATTACTCTCAATTTCAGATTTTTACTTGCCCCCAACTTCTACTGTGTCCTGTGGTGACTCCGACATGTGCTGCCAGAAAGATGTAATAATATTCATAAAATAATTAAATATAAAATTTCTCATAACCGCTCATTGAATATTGTACCATTGACCAGCCAATCACAATATTTCAGATCATTCAGATCAATTCAATGTTATTTGTAGAGCCAATCTGAACAATGGACATTGTGTCATTAGAGCTTCACAGAAATAAATACAAATATACATTTCATCATTGTGGCAACGGTATCAAAGAAAAACTCACTGAGATGGTATGAGGAAGAAACCCTGAGAGGAACCAGACTCAAAAAGTGAACCCATCCTCATCCTCAACACGGAAAATCCATTCACTATCGTTCCATCATGGTTACATTTGTTCACTGATGGAGACTTAAATTTAAATCTGTTTATGATCATTTTAACCATAATATCTGATAAGCAAGCAGGATAAAACTTTATGCTCTTTAGTGCCACAGAAAATAAAAACCACAATCACGCTGAACTTTGCTTTCAGTCTCCCCAAGCCTTTATAGCACTTACGGTAAAGCATCTAATTACCATGTGATAATTAGATAGTCGATTCGTGCACACTGCGAGCATCGCACCTGGTAGCTATTATCTATTTGTTTATTCATTATAATTAATTAAAATTGTTATTATATTAACGAGGAACTGAAATGAAGTTTACATAATGTGATGTAGCCAGTAGCTCAGTTACAGTAAGGAGCTCGGGTTTTTATTATTATTATTATTATTATTATTATTATTATTATTATTATTATTAAGTTTTATTATTGTTGTACCACAAGGGAGCAGAGTTTCTCTGGTTTTACAAGACTTGATCGTCTTTTTGTAAGAAATCTGGTGTGTGTGTGTGTGTGTGTGTGTGTGTGTGTGTGAATGTGACCAAGTGAGCAAAAAAACAAACAAACCAAGTAGACAAAAAACTGTGTGTGGGCGGCCGAGGCTCATTGATGGGGAGTGAAGGCTGGTTCATGTGGTCCAATCCAACAGACAAACTCCTGTAGCTCAAACTGTTTTAGCAGCAAATATATATATATATATATACATACACGTGCATTGATGTGACCTTTTTATTCCAATTTTAAAAAATACACAAAAAAGGGGGTGAAATTTAAACCTTCAACACAACACAGATTTATTCACAACATTCTTTCTTTACTCAGATATATTACAAAAATATTAAAATTGTATATCATTTTTAAATTATAAAATAAAACAATTCTTTTTTACGCATTAAACATTTGTTTTACTGATGCGCCAAGTCTCAAATCAGCTCCAAAATCCGCCACGGTGCAACACATCCGGCGATTAATACCGTCCGTGTGGAAACCAAAGCCAAAGTTCCGTTTGGTGTCCTGATGATTTACGTCATTTAAAGCACCATCATTACTTGAAAACATTTACAAGAATATTTGGTCTTCATGTTCAATGTTGAGTTTGGTTTCACTAATAATAAACATGAATTTGCATAAAGCATCAATATTTATCCATTAAAGATGGCAAAAGTTCACACATCCTTTACTCAAGAAGAAGTGCAGATTTCTGTATTTTAAAAGACTTTAAAAGGAAAGAAAAGTTGAAGTACTGAAAGAAGTTTGGGCTCTGACATGTACTTAAGTAAAAAAACATTAGACGATACTCCTTTTCGAGTCCGGTTCCTCTTAAGGTTTCTCATACCATCTCAGGAAGTTTTCCGTTGCCACAGTCGTAACCGACTCGCTCATTAGGGATACACTGGTACTGGGGCAGGACTCGGTGCTGTAGGATCTCTGCTCAAAGCAAATCTAAACTTCAGCTTCTTGATAGTGTAGAGCTTTAAACATAACAATAAAACTGTGACCTGTGACTGTGAGAAAGTGACCTTAATATCTGATAAGCAAGCAGGAGAAAACGTTATGCTCTTGTGAGCCAAAGAAAATAAAAACCTCAATCACGCTGAACTTTGCTTTCATTCTCCGCGAGCCTTTATAGCACCTACAGTAAAGCTGAAATGAAGGTGAAGGTGAAACGTATCATGTGATGATTAGATAGAGCTCCGAGACGTAGTCAAGGGTGTAACTCAGATCATATTACTTTCCAGTGATTGCTTTATATTAGTCGATGTTCAAAGCGTGTAACGGGTTCCTGGATTGGGATCGGAAAGTTATATTTTTTTACAACACAGAAAGGCACATTGTCGAATCGAATTCAAATCCAATTCATTTTTTATTTGTTAAGCAATTCACATGCTCGTACTTATTGTCATAGTATGTAAAAGTAATCGCAAAGGAGTGGCACAAAAAAAAATCACATCTACACAATTTCCTCGTTAGTCCTGAGCCAGTGAAATGAAGTGACCTGGTGGTTCTTCTGTGACCGTAAATGAACATATTGACATGTTAAAGTCATTAAATGATATTATGTGATCGAAGATAATGTGTTGAGGCCACAAGGTCTTCAGAACCTATTCAGACCTTTAGAGAAGATATTTAGGGGTTTTTATATATATATTGAGACCACAATTTTTTTTGTAAACATATGTGAGCTTTAAGATATTCAATTGAGACCACAAGAGAAAAGAACAATATTAATTATATGACATATTACAAATAACATGTTGAGCCTGGGAGATCATTTCATCAGCACACAATATGAGATAATAAATGTAGTCCATGAGAAAGTGCATCGACACCACCAGATAATGCTGAGAATTTATGAGATACTATATTGAGAATACAAAAAAATACATATTGAGGTCACAAGGCAACATTTTGAACCCATGAGATAATATACACCATGAGATAAAGTAGTAAGGGCACAAGAAGCCATAAAATAATAAATTCGAGGTCATGGGAAAGTGCATCAATGCTACCAGGTAATGTAATGTGTTCATGAGATAATATATTGAAGACCTCAGAATGCTTATTGAGGTTGAGAGACAACATACAGACGCTATGAGATCTTTGACACGACAAGATAATGTGGTAAGAGTACGAACTTCTGGAAGCCATGAAAAAGTGTGTTGACGCCACCAGATAATGTAGTGAGGACATGAGATAATTTATTGAGGACTTGAGATCATTAATAAAAGTCACTAGACAGCATTTTAAAGATATGAGATAATTGACACTACAAAATAGTGTAGTACAAGCACAAGATAATCTCTGGAAGCCATGAGATAAAATAAAGCCATAAGAATGTGTGTCGAAACAATCAGATCATTTAGTGAGGACACGAGATAATCTTATAAGGACATGAGATAACTTATTTAGGTCATGAGACAACACATTCAAGCCATGAGATATAAATACTCTTTCGAGGACCTGAGATATTTAATGAGGTCACAAGACAACTTATTGAAGCCATGAGATAATTTACATCTCGAGAACATGTAGTAAGGAAACTACAAACTCTGGAAGGTACGAGATAATAAATTGAAGCCACTAGAAAGTGTGTTGATACCACCAGATAATTTAGTGACAACCGAGATAATCTATTGAGAATTTCAGATAATTAATGAGACAACTTATTGAAACCATGAAATAATCTGTACCATTAGATAATGTAGTAAGACCACAAGATAACTTCTTAAAATAATGAGATAATAAATTGAAGCCATGAGAGTGTGTCAACGCCGCTAGTTAGGTTTGTGAGGACACAAGATAATCTACTGAGGACCTATGATAGCTCAAATTACACAATGAGATGTTGTAGTGCAAACATGAGATAACAGCTTGAGGATGCACGAGCTAAATATTAAGACCATGAATTTCGTTTCTCAAGATCTTTACGGTGCTATATCTCGTGGTCACAACTTTAGTGGAATAATACTTAATATTTAACCTAGAACCCGTGTCCTAAAAATTAAAACAATGTGATCATAAAAAATTACCACCATGTCACCTCAAACGCTCTGAACTTTAGCTCCTAAACATCTCATTTTCTGAACCGTTCATTTGGTGCAGGAGTCATCGATCAACAAATATCACGATGGCTGCCATTTTGAACAACCAGAATCAACCCTTTTTGCTCTGCCCCTTAGAACCCGCCCTCTAGACCACGCCTCCCAGCTCCTACAGTCTGAAGGTGGGTTTATAGCAGGAAGCTGGACGTGTTCCAGATGATATTATAACTTTAATGTTAATACACATTCCAGCTGCTTTCTCAAGTAAAAAAAAAGGAGATTTTATAATTGTATTAAAGGCGGAATTATTAAATATTTGTTTATTTATTTTTGAAAATGATTTCTTTACTATTAATGTTATAATAAAGACTATTATATAGCTATATATTAAGCTCTGAGATCTTTCCTTTAATTCCTAAATTATAGCATTCCATGCGCTCTTTATAAAATGATGTGCTATAGTTATTGAATAACTTAAAAAGATAAAAACCCACAAAATTATACACAATAATACAAGTATGTACACGATTGAACGATCGACAAAAAAATAGCAGCTCTGGCTTTCAATCTCCATGGTTTGTTCATCGCTGTGTTGGAAGGAATGAAGGAAGGACAAAGGGGACATTTTCAGCTTCTTATTCCACAGTTCTATTTTCTCTACAGTTCTTCGGACTCTTCGATGTCTTACTGTGGCAAAGGAGGACAGGATGAAGTGATCCGGCCTGGTTCGGAAGAGACAAACGGAGTGGCGATGGACTCTGTGTACGAGGGCGGAGGCTCGTTCGGGATTTCAGGTTTCATTATCTGCAAAGAACAGACAGAGAAATGAGGAGGGGGTTAAGTTTGGCCTTGGTATTGTAGTATGGACTAAACCTGCATTCTTGCTAGCAAGCAACAATATGACAGAGCACAGGGTCCGCCATGATACAGCGTTCCTGGAGCACAGAAGGTTAAGGGCCTTGCTCAAGGGCCCAAAAGTGGCAGCTTGGCAGTAGCAGGGTTTGAAGTTGAAGCACATTGGTTAAGGAATTGTTCCCTGGATCAGAAGGTCACAAGTTGAAATCCCAGCACCTGCCACTCCTGGGCCCTTAAACAAGGCTCTTCATTCTTAACTGCACAGTATATTGAGGCTCCACAATACGCACAAGCCTCAGATCGCTATGAGTTAATGAACCCCCAGGAGCACACAATAATACATTAAGAAAATGAGAAAATGCAATGATACCACTAGCAACCACATGATGTCGTGAGGACATCAGATAATATATTGAGTACTTGAGATAACATATGGATGGTGCTAGGGAACATATTAAAGCCATGAGATGATCAATCAAAGCCATGTGATGCCACAAGATAATAGATAATTGAGGTTTAAAAATATTCTAGTGACAACGCGAGATAATATAGTAAAACCGAGATAATGAGATAATGAGATTATCATATTGAGACCGTGAGATGATACATTGACGCCACAAGATAATGCAGGGGACAAAGGATAACAGATCAAGGACAAGATGAATGAATGAGACTGCGAGACGACATATTGAGGACGCACAATGAATATTTTAAAGCCAGGAGACGACATATTGATGCCACGAGATAATATTATGTAGTAAGGACACAAGATAACATATTAGCTATGGGATAATATATTACCACCATGATGACCAAATGTTTAGGTTCTAGAATGTAGCAGAGATAAAGCATGTTGAGGTTTTAAAATATTATAGTGACAACGCGAGATAATGTAGAGACAATACATTGACTCCATGAGATAATGTAGTGGGGACATGGGATAATAGATCGATGAATTTATAGGGTTCCTTGTGGATTTAATATGCTACAGATTTGGGGCTCAGGAGGGTTGTTGGTTTGTTACTCCAAATCCAACTTTCCCACCAGCAGCATGGGTCCTTATATCACTTTTTTTTTTTTTTAAGTGGATCAATAAATGGCAGGCGGAAAACGTCGCGGTCGAAGCGTCTTGCATTTTGCTCACGTGCAGTACATTTACAGGGATGTAAAGCGGTTTCAGGTGTTTTAGTGCGGATGAACATCTTTTGGGAAACAATTGAAAGCGATAATGTGGACACGAGGCGTTTTTGGAACGGAAAAAAACGCCGTTTCCGAATTCATCCGTGTAAGAGCCAATTTAATATTTTGATTTTACAAATGTATAAACAGGACCTTGATTCTATAATCCGGATTAGTGTAGGCACATTCTTAATCTTTCATTCGTTTTTAATGGAACAGGGAGAACAATACGAATGTCAACACCTCCTTTTTATATAGACTGAGGAACCAGTCGACTTGGTTGTAGCTCATTCAGCTTTGTGTCATTACATATTCATGACATATTCCCATTCATAAACATGTACATTTACATTGATGTCTGCATTTGGCAGACACGCTTATCCAAAGCGACTTACATTTATCTCATTCAAACAACTGAACAGCTGTGGGGTTAAGGGCCTTGCTCAGGAGTCCAGGAGTGGCAATTTGGTGTGGCTGGGATTTGAACTCATGACCTTCAAAACCAATGCTTTAACCACTAAGCTGCCACCTGCTGTATACGCATATGTTCTGTTTCAGTACTTCTCGGTTCTCCTCGGTGGTATGACGTACCTCGTTGTACAATGGAGGAGGGGTGTAGTGCTCCGGCAGGCAGTAGTGTAGATGTCCGAGTTGTTGTTGATCAGTCTGTGGATGGGGGATGACATAGACGGACTGAGGAGGTTCCACAGCACGTGCCGACGCCTCGGCCAACTCTCTCCGTTCCCGCTTCCTCTTCATGAAACATTTACACAAACCCGTGCATAACACAATCACAGCGAACGTTGGGATGAGGATTCTGCAGAGGGAGACGAGGGGAAGAGTACAGCGGGTAAAAATTTAATGTACATGAAATCGTAAATGTAACAGTGTGAAAAAAATTTATGCAGATATAAAATATGTGGCCAAAATTAGGACACCTGCTTCTGCTTTTTCCAGCCATCTGCGGTTCTTCCACAAAATGTTACCACAAATTCGTAGGCACACTTGCAAAAGAACACCTTAGGATGCTTTGGTAGCATGAACATTTTTTCCTTCACTTGATCTAGGAGACCCAAACCTGTTCCAGCATGATGATGCCCCTGCTTTAGTGCTCAAACCGTGTCGAACACCTTTGGGATGACCTTTTCACACTGACTGCACTCCAGGCCTGACTTTGCTAAATACCCTCATAGATGAATGAAGCTCACACAAATATCCACTCTCCAAAATGTAGTGGAACACGATTGGAGGTTGTTATAACAGTAAATGGGGACCACCTCTAGGGGAAGTGGTAGCTCAGTGGTTAAGGCTCTGGGTTACTGATCAGAAGGTTGGGGGTTTAAACCCTGGTATCTCTAAGCTGCCACTCTTGGGGCCCTAGAGCAAGGGCCTTAACCCTCTGTGCTCCAGGGGTGCTGTATCATGGCTGAACATCAGGTAAAAAAAAAAATAATTTAAGGTTAAACCTGGTTATTCAGGTAGTCAGCTGACCTCATAATTTGGGTACAAAACCTAGACCTGAACAACTGAAGCAACCTCGTATCATAACACTGCACAGAAGATACTAGGCACTCTTGATGTCAATTTGGGCTCATCAGAGCACCTGATCCTTTTCCATTGCTCCAATCGTTATGTTTTATAGAAAAATGAATCCCCTCCCCAAGCCCCCCCACTGATAAGGCTGCACAGCTGTTTTGTCCCAATCACTTGAGTTCTCTTCACATTGTAGGTGTTACGTTACTGCCAGCAGAAACATTGTCAACTGTTTGACATTTAATACTGCTATTTACTATGATTTATAAATAAACAAACAAACATATATATATATATATAAATAAAAATACTTACTGGAAAATGCGAAAGATCAGTGGTAATGAGGTGTCCATAGATATCACAGTACTGTTGAATTCTGATTGACCAGAAGGTGTTGATTTATATCAGCTTTGGCACCTCGTACCTGATTGCAGTGTGACCAAAAAAAAAAATTCAGACTGAGCTTTTAGTTTTCATTTACACCACAACAGCGCACAGTCCTGCGTTCTTATTTACCCAGGTAAAGACGATGACATGACGGAAAGGCCTCTGTTTACGTTTCTATATTAAGCGCTGCATGTCAGCCAGAGCTGAACTTCCCCCCCGAATCTCACCTGAATATCCTGCATTAAATCCCAATCAGAAACGTGAGTATCGCTGAGAGTTTCTGTTTTGTGTGCTGTTGACTGCAGGCTGAACCTTAATGAACTGCCAGGAAATAATGGGCTGGGTGTAAAAACGCACAGCCTGGCATCAGCTCAAAGATCAATCTCGTGCCGAGCCTCTCACATGACACTGTTTATTGTCATGTTTTATTGGCATTACATGCAATACCAGATTATTACAAAATCATAAAGGTCAGGGAAGTCCAAAGCAAGCAGTTTGAACTCAGAAATATAATTTAAAACTTATTTTATTTATTATTATTTTACTTCAAACTTCCTATTTATAGATTATTATAAAGATAGGATACATTTATGACTTATATATATATATATACAGTGAAGAAAATAAGTATTTGAACACTCTGCTATTTTGCAAGTTCTCCCACTTAGAAATCATGGAGGGGTCATCGTAGGTGAATGTCCACTGTGAGAGACATAATCACAATAATAATAAAAATCCAGAAATACACACACACACACACACACACACACACACACACACACACACACACACACACACACACACACCCGAAATCCTACAGTTGGAATTTTGGTCATGTAATACTCAACTTGAAAACAACATTCTGTACCATTTTTCCCAAATACTCTGATTACAAATGTGTAACAAATTTTCAAAAAAGGTCACAATGTGCCAACACACATCTTACCTGAAGGGACGCAGTCCAGTCAGGTGCTCTAATCTGGCCCGAGACTGCTCAGTGAGGCTTATCATAAAAATATGCACACTTGCTTATACACACACACACGCACACGCACACACAGACACACACATGAACACTCACACACACACACACACTCACACCTTAATGTGTTTATGAGCATGTTTTGCTGGTTAAAGTCACAGTGCCTGCACATGAAGTGTCTTAAAAATAAAGACTGTACAGCAGGTTAGTCACATTCCTGACCACCCAAGTATGAACGGTCCTAAAGCACACCCTTGATTAGGTGTCTGAACGACAATGTTTGTTTGTTTTACATCCTCTGATGGCAGGACGCATGGCAAGAAATCGATGTTGAAAACGAAGGCGTCACACGCTGTGGAGAGATTTCAAAAGATACATTTTTTCACGTCCTCTGCTGTACGTAAGGTAAACTGCAGCGAGTTTTTATAAACTAGAGTGGAAGTTCTTATAACAAACAAATAGAGACTCAATGCAACAATGGATGTGGATGTTCTTATGCTCAGATGTTCTTAATCTTTTGGTTGCATTGTGTAAATAATGCACGCCATTTCAAACAAGAGCCAATGAATGGAGAGATTTTATTCAAGAAGACGACTAAGAAGAAGTAGTTCTAACAACATCCAACACTCCTACAAAGCAAACAAAGAGAAAACAATGCATTCTGGGAAAAGCGATCGTTAGAAGGCGCTCAGGCAAGACAGATCAGGTTTCCTGTGTTAGTTGGTGTTAATAAATACATAAATTATTTGCTTTGGAACATTAACGATGCTATTTAGAAACATTTATAATTTGATACAAAATCTTTGTTCTTGATGTATAGATAATCAAACATATATTTAGAATTTCTCTAAAGGAACACATCAATATCATCCTTTTGATGTTTAAAGAAAAAATTAATTTAGGCATTTTGTGTTCCAGCGCTCATTTAGGTCTCGGATGTGACATAATTTCTAGGGAAGTATCCCTCCATGCCGTTCAGGATGCCCTCGCACCAGCCGTTATCGTTCATCTTGGTCAGGTAGATCACGTCTCCTTCCTGAAAGGACAACTCGCCCGGTTTGCCTGGTTCATAGCTGTAAAGAGCCACCACTTGGTGGGAAATAAATCACAGTGAGTTTCTTAGAAACCTAATGGAAATTTATTAAGTGTGTAAACACTGTACGGACAAAAGCTTGTGGACACCTGAGTGTAAAGTAGATATGTTCTTCTCTTTGAACATTCCATTCCACATTCAATTCCCATTTTCTTTCTTATAATTAGAGATTGACTGGTTAATTTTAAACAATCGGCAAAAATCCATGCCGACAGTTTTTCTGGGTTGCGTTATACAGTACAAGAGCGGCCTCTAGAGGCGAATCACTGACACCACATGGTGTTTATATAAAGTGTCTTTTTTATTTAATTTTTTGACGTAACTGTTTTTATTCATTTGAAATGTTACTTTTTAATATATATTTAATAAATATATATTTATTTCATTCAGCTTCAATAAACGATTAATCGTTTAACGGCAAGTACGATCCAACCAAGCTATAGGTAAAATTCTGTGTAATGATTTTTAAAGTCATCCCAAAGGTAGCAGGAGCTTTTCCACTCCAACCCATTTAAAGCAGATCTTCATGGCGCTGGCATTGTGGAACAGGTTTGGCTCTCCTCGTTCACATGAAGGGAAAATTTCATGCTACCAAAATGCATATGTAGATACAACTTTGTGTTAATTGTGGAATTGAGGAAGAACCTCATATGGCTGGAAATGTCAGGTGTCCCAAAACTAAGATGTCCATAGTGTGTTTTCAGCGTACTCTCACAAATACCTTTCTCCAAGTACTGTGCAGGAGCAGAGGTGTCATAGTCCACAGGTGGAGGTAAAGGAGGAACCTCCTCGAAACCATCGATGCAGTCCATGGGTGGAGGAGGTGGAGGAGCAGGAATCTCCAGGTCTAAATTATAAGGATTTAAATGTACAAGAGGTGATGTGTGAGGTTCATTCGTAGCCTTTAGAATCAAACGTTTGTGCACACCTGACCATCACATAGCGCAGAGGTTCTTGCTGAAGATCTTGTTCCTGATGTTCGAATTATTGTTTTTTAGAATGAACTCTGCTCCACTCGGCTGTGAAGGTTTTCCACTAGATTTTGGTTCCTTAAAGAACCCTGTTCAGTAGGGCTGAGGAGGTCAGGGGGTTTTTATGGGTGTGATAGTCAAGGG
>NC_139590.1:2608404-2633404 GCF_946808225.1 Silurus aristotelis
TTGCACGTAAAAATTATTGCATTGAACCAAAAGCCTTGTACCGAAACCTTTCAATATAAATATGTGTACCGTTACCACCTTAGTGTAGGTATTATTAGGTATTGTGAGGTATTATGAGGTGTTATTATAGGTATTATGAGGCATTGTGTAGGTATTATAAGGTATTGTGAGGTATTATGAGATGTTATATAGGTATTATTAGGCATTGTGTAGGTATTATAAGGTATTGTGAGGTATTATGAGGTGTTATATAGGTATTATGAGGCATTGTGTAGGTATTTTGAGGCATTGTGAGGTATTATAAGGTGTTATTATAAGTATTATGAGGCATTGTGTAGGTATTATAAGGTATTATGAGGTATTATGAGGTGTTTTATAGGTATTATGAGGCATTGTGTAGGTATTATGAGGCATTGTGAGGTATTGTGAGGTGTTATTATAGGTATTATGAGGCATTGTGTAGGTATTATGAGGCATTGTGATGTATTATAAGGTGTTATTATAAGTATTATGAGGCATTGTGTAGGTATTATAAGGTATTGTGAGGTATTATGAGGCATTGTGTAGGTATTATGAGGCATTGTGAGGTATTATAAGGTGTTATTATAAGTATTATGAGGCATTGTGTAGGTATTATAGGGTATTGTGAGGTATTATGAGGTGTTATATAGGTATTATGAGGCATTGTGTAGGTATTATGAGGCATTGTGAGGTATTATGAGGTGTTATTATAGGTATTATAAGGCATTGTGTAGGTATTATAAGGTATTGTGAGGTTTTATGAGGTGTTATTATAGGTATTATGAGGCATTGTGTAGGTATTATGAGGCAGTGTGAGGTATTATGAGGCATTGTGGGGTATTAGGAGGCATTGTGTAGGTATTATAAGGTATTGTGAGGTATTATGAGGTGTTATATAGGTATTATGAGGCATTGTGTAGGTATTATGAGGCATTGTGTAGGTATTATGAGGCATTGTGAGGTATTATGAGGTGTTATTATAGGTATTATGAGACATTGTGTAGGTATTATGAGGTATTGTGAGGTTTTATGAGCCATTGTGTAGATATTATGAGGTATTGTGAGGTTTTATGATGTGTTATATAGGTATTATGGGGCATTGTGTAGGTATTATGAGGCATTGTGAGGTATTATGAGGTGTTATTATAGGTATTATGAGGCATTGTGTAGGTATTATGAGGTATTGTGAGGATTTATGAGGCATTGTGTAGATATTATGAGGTATTGTGAGGTTTTATGATGTGTTTTATAGGTATTATGAGGCATTGTGTAGGTATTATAAGCCATTGTAAGGTATTATGGGGCATTGTGTAGGTTTTATGAGGTATTGTGTAGGTATTGTGAGGTATTATGATGTACTTCTAAGTATTAAGAGGTATTGTGAAATAATATGAGGTACTACGGGGTATTATAAGGTACTGTGTAGGTATAATAAGGCAATGTGAGATATTATAAGGTATTGTGCAGGTATTATGAGGTATTATGAGGTATTATGTAGGTATTAAGAGGTATTATGAGGTGTTATATAGGTATTATGAGGCATTGTGTAGGTATTATGAGGCATTGTGAGGTATTATAAGGTGTTATTATAAGTATTATGAGGCATTGTGTAGGTATTATAAGGTATTATGAGGTATTATGAGGTGTTTTATAGGTATTATGAGGCATTGTGTACGTATTATGAGGCATTGTGAGGTATTGTGAGGTGTTATTATAGGTATTATGAGGCATTGTGTAGGTATTATGAGGCATTGTGAGGTATTATAAGGTGTTATTATAAGTATTATGAGGCATTGTGTAGGTATTATAAGGTATTGTAAGGTATTATGAGGTGTTATATAGGTATTATGAGGCATTGTGTAGGTATTATGAGGCATTGTGAGGTATTATGAGGTGTTATTATAGGTATTATAAGGCATTGTGTAGGTATTATAAGGTATTGTGCGGTTTTATTAGGTGTTATATAGGTATTATGAGGCATTGTGTAGGTATTATAAGGTATTATGAGGTATTATGAGGTGTTTTATAGGTATTATGAGGCATTGTGTACGTATTATGAGGCATTGTGAGGTATTGTGAGGTGTTATTATAGGTATTATGAGGCATTGTGTATGTATTATGAGGCATTGTGAGGTATTATAAGGTGTTATTATAAGTATTATGAGGCATTGTGTAGGTATTATAAGGTATTGTAAGGTATTATGAGGTGTTATATAGGTGTTATGAGGCATTGTGTAGGTATTATGAGGCATTGTGAGGTATTATGAGGTGTTATTATAGGTATTATAAGGCATTGTGTAGGTAATATAAGGTGTTGTGCGGTTTTATGAGGTGTTATATAGGTATTATGAGGCATTGTGTAGGTATTATGAGGCAGTGTGAGGTATTATGAGGCATTGTGGGGTATTAGGAGGCATTGTGTAGGTATAATAAGGTATTGTGAGGTATTATGAGGTGTTATATAGGTATTATGAGGCATTGTGTAGGTATTATGAGGCATTGTGAGGTATTATGAGGTGTTATTATAGGTATTATGAGACATTGTGTAGGTATTATGAGGTATTGTGAGGTTTTATGAGGCATTGTGTAGATATTATTAGGTATTGTGAGGTTTTATGATGTGTTATATAGGTATTATGGGGCATTGTGTAGGTATTATGAGGCATTGTGAGGTATTATGAGGTGTTATTATAGGTATTATGAGGCATTGTGTAGGTATTATGAGGTATTGTGAGGTTTTATGAGGCATTGTGTAGATATTATGGGGTTGTGAAGTTTTATGATGTGTTTTATAGGTATTATGAGGCATTGTGTAGGTTTTATAAGCCATTGTGAGGTATTATGGGGCATTGTGTAGGTATTATGAGGTATTGTGAGGTATTACGAGGTATTGTGTAGGTATTATGATGTACTTCTAAGTATTAAGAGGTACTGTGAAATAATATGAGGTACTACAGGGTATTATAAGGTACTGTGTAGGTATAATAAGGCAATGTGAGATATTATAAGGTATTGTGCAGGTATTATGAGTTATTATGAGGTATTATGAGGTATTGTGAGGTATTATGTAGGTATTATGAGGTATTATGAGGTGTTCTGCAGGTATTATGAGGCATAATGTAGGTATTATAAGGTATTGTGTAGGTATTATGAGGCATTGTGAGATATTATAAGGTATTGTGAGGTATTTTGTAGGTATTATGTACGTTGATGTAACAGAACAGTTAAAGAGTAATGGAGGTGTGAGGTAATGATGTCGCATGACATTAGCCACATTAGATTAGCCACTTCCTGAATCACAGAAAATTTCTTCCTCTTGTCTCTTTACAAAAAGAAGTCTCGTTTCAAAAGCAGAAGAAAAAATTTTTTTGTTTTAATCTATTACGCCTTTTCTATGTAAATAGATTTCTTCAAACTTTAGTGTAACATCTGATTAGCGCTAAACGGACTGAGATCTGGGACTCAGTGTGTGCACCCAGGACTGTGTGTCTGAGCATTTCCACAGCACCCTGAACACAATGCAGAGCATCAATCAGGCTAGTGCTTAGCCTCTAAGCGCTGGAACACACTGGCCCTTTCATTTCGGCTGGGGGAGAGAGAGAAAGAGAAAAAGAGAGAGAGAGAGAGAGAGAGAGAGAGAGAGAGAGAGAGAGAGAGAGAGAGAGAGAGAGAGAGAGAGAGAGAGAGAGAGAGAGAATGAGAAGGGGAGAGAAAGAGAGAGAGAGACTCAGGTGACCCGGTTAAGCAGGACGAGCACGGAGTTTTCTGGAATGTGCCCGAGTGAAAAGATGGCAGAAAAAGGGGGGAGGAGGAAATGAAACATTGGCCTGAGTCCAGCTATGGATCCCGTGGGAAAATCCAGAAGAAAGAAAGGAAGAAATGTAAATCTCTGTGACGTTTCAGTAGATTGTATGAGATGGTATTAAAAAGTATCAAGTAATAGAGACTAATTTTAACACCCCAACATATGGCAGCACGAAGCTGCACGCACAGTCAAAGGAAGCACCGATCTTCTTAAGTCAATGCGGCAAAAGACATCGTCCTGTGTACGTCTGGAGCCATGCAACTGGTGCTCTTCTGACAACGTGTGCAGCCTGTCACTGAGCTCTCCTTACACGTGTTTCTCGCAGGAAACACCATGATCTCACTTCTGCACCCACCCTACTCACCAGATGCTGCACAAAGGTTGCTGCTCAAAGGTTGCTGTTTAACAGCATTTCGGGGTGAATCACAGAAGGTGCTTTACACGCTTCGAATAGAAGACACATTTCAGAAGTGTCAGGAACGCTGGAAGAGCTGTGCTGCTGTGCAAGGGGACTGTTTTGAAGGTGATAGTGTGTAAACGTAGATAAAATACTTTCTCGACACTTTTTAAAACCACCATGTATATTTAAGCTCAGAAGAACATCAGCAGTGTTTTTATAGCAGGACCACACAGTGAGTGTGATGCTCTTACCATTCCGATGAGGTTGATGTTGGACTCAATGTGACGGAGCTGCGAGCACTGAGCATCCAGCAGTTTGAGTACGCTGGTGGCTAGCGTGCTAATCTGGTAGGCCACGCTCGCTAAAGACTGAGTGGTGAAGGCCTTGGTTTCCTCCAGAGCTTTAATCGTATCTCCTCCTGCCTGTGGAGCACAGAAAGCCAAACTTAGCTTAGCATAACCATCTCTATCTCTAACACACACACACCAGTCACACACAGGGACTATAAATCTATCACACACACACACACACACACACAAACACATTGTACATATATGTACATTTTCACCACTTTTTAACATAAACATGACCAAAAGTTTGTGACCACCTAAACGTATCCTTCTTTTTGAACATCCAATTCCACATTTAGTCTCTGTTAGTCTTTTATAACAACCTCCATAATCTTCTGGGAAGATGTTTCACCAGAAGTTCCTGTGCCTTTTCTTCAAAGATCTTCGCTGTTGTATAGAATATACATTGACGTGGATTTGATGTGGATTCACCACTCAAGCTGCTGCTTCCGGGGCCCTTGAACAAGGGCCTTAATAATACAAGGGCCTTAACCCTTAACTTCGGGAAAGAGCATCTCTCAAATGCGTAACTGTAAATATATGAGACGATTTGATTATAATTTTTCCAACAAAAAAAAAACAGTTGGAAGTGTTAGTATGCTAACACTTCCAACAGTTTTGTTTTTGTTTTGTTTTTGTTAAATTGAATTGAATCCATTTTCATCATTCCAGGGTCTTGGTGCCAAATAATCATTAGTGAAATGTATCTAGTGTGCAAGTGCTCAAAGCTAACTTCTTTCTAACTAGCCGAGTCGCTAGTTTTTTAGAGAGAGAGAAAAGTTCACAAAGAACAATGTCGTTTATAGTGAGGGTTTCCAAAGGTTCATGTTTCCACAGGTTCTGAGTGAGAGCACATTTCACTTCCTGTCAGCTGCATTCGCAGTTTAACTCCAGTGCAACTGAAAACAATAAATAAATAAATAAATAAATAAATAAATAAATAAATAACATAACATAAATAACATAAAATAAATAAATAAAATAAAATAATAAGCTCCACCATACACCAGACGTATCCTGGGTCCTATGACGTATACTGAGGATAAATGTATCCTTACGTTAAACGACAACTTATGCCTTTAAAACACCAAAACCCAAAAAGAACACAGTCCACTGGATTGGTGATGTTTGAACGTCTCAATGTTTTCGAGTTCCTTTAGCGTGAGGGAAGAAATGTCCGAAATTAGAACTTTACTTCCCACTTTAGATTCATGGTTCATTTAAAAACTTTCTAGTTGCTTTCCAGTCAGATCAGTGTCTGACCCCAGTTAAGCCTGCAAAGCCTTTCCACATGGTGGTGACCTGAAAGCGTCTGAGAAGCACCTCACTCTGTATTCAAGATCTATTCTTCTCTGTGTTCTTCCTTTTTTAGGTGTCAGATTTTAAAGGTTTTTTTGCACTTTGTCTCATACTGTTTTAGGATCTTCGTCACAGGATCATCATCAGATTTCTTTTCTCTTTGACGTTAATAAGACAAAAGAAAACACTCAGGAAGAACGAAGAACAAACCCACTATGTGCTCACACTGGAGACTCCTTCCCCTAATAAACTCCATTTCATAATCAGCTTTAGCGATATATATATATATATATATATACGATTCCTGGGGTAAATCATTACTATAGGAGCAATAAAGTTTTTGCTATACTTAGTCAAAATTATGTGGACACCAACCCACCAGAGCGCTCACGTCTTCTTGGAGAACGTTTTGGTCCAGAATCTACATGCTGTTACAAACAATAATCTGTTATAGCTGCGTTACCTTCTCAAAAGTCACACTTAGGAACTAAAATACTGGTGTGATTAAATGATTTAACACACCAACAGACTTTTCCACATCTTGTGGAACATCTGGTTGAGTGCTCTACCTTCCTTGTTGGTTCTGCATTGTTGGTGTTCAGCGTTATTTGGTGTGGATTTTGCATTAGGAGTAATTTAGAAGATCAAGTATTAATGATCCACTGGTGCACATTTAGAACTGGTGATGTTTAGGTGTAACAGACAGACTACATGTAGAAGATCCAGGTTTGATGGCACCACGCAACAGACAAAAAAAAAGTTTTTTTATACGAGAGAATGTTGAATTTGGACGTGTGTGTGTGTGTGTGTGTGTGTGTGTGTGTGTGTGTGTGTGTGTGTGTGTGTGTGTGTGTGTGTGTGTGTGTGTGTGTGTGTGTGTGTTATTCGAGAATAACGGTGAAGGGTCTCACCTGGAGGTAGCTGCTCTCGCAGTATTCGGCTACATTGCGCAGGTTGTTGTAGTTTTCCAGGAGCGCATTTCGTGCGTCTGGGGCTTGCTGAAGGATGGTCGTGATCTCCTCCGTACAGCTTTGCTCCTTCATCGCTGTTCGAGAGACACAGAGAGACAATAAGAGAAAGAGAAAGTGTGTGTGTGTGTGTGTGTGTGTGTGTGTGTGTGTGTGTGTGTGTGTGTGTGTGTGTGTGTGTGTGTGTGTGTGTGTGTGTGTGTGTGTGTGTGTGTGTGTGTGTGTGTGTGTGTGTGTGTGTGTGTGTGTGTGTGTGTGTGTGTGTGTGTGTGAGCGTGCAGCTCCGGAAACTCCGTCTGCAGAAGTGCGCCTGTGGGCTCGCGCTGCGAAAGCAGAAGCGGAGACGCGTCATCTAACACACACACACACACACACACACACACACACACACACACACACACACACACACACACACACACACAAGTTCATCAAAACTGCACAGACCTGCTTTATAAACTTAAATGTCATTTTTCTAAATGCCACGTGACACCATTAATGGGTAAAGGAGTCGGTTCATGAAGCGACTCAAACGAGTCATAAGACTCCCTCTGTTCAACTTCCCTATAATGCTGCAATTTAAAGAGTCGGTTCAGTTTAGACGATCGATTCACTGGCTCTAAATCAGAATCAGAATCATTTATTGATTTTATAGGGCAATTGTTTGGTTGCAATTGATCACAGTAAAAGATCAAAGCAAAGATTAAAGTACAAATACAAATATATAAACAAATATACATATTAAGGTATGTATTAAGTGAATCGGAACGTGTAGCAGCATGAAATTGTAAAAACCAGATTCCAAAAAAAATACATTAATTATTATTATTATAGAAAATGACCATTATTAATATTATTATTATTAATATTATGGTTATTATTATTATTATTATTACTGCACTGAGTGATTCGATTCACTTTAACCAAATGATTCAAATCAAAACACGATCCGTCAAATAAGTAGCAAGAAGATGTGTCCAAATGTTTGTGGACAACCAAACATAAGAAAGTTATGTGCTTCTCGGAGCATCCCGTTCCATATTTAGTTTCTGTTTGCCCTCATAATAAACACCACCCATCTGGGAAGATGTTCCAAGATGTTGTGGATATTTGTTAGTATAGTCAGGTACTGATGTAAGTGAGGTGAAGATCCCTGGGGTGCAATCACTTTTGAAACTCTTTGTTCAATAGGGTTTACAGATCTATAGCAGGAGATCTTACACACCTTCCAACCCAGATCTTCATGGAGCTGGATTTGTGCAGTGGAGTTGTTATTGGTCAGTGTATATTACACTTAGTAGTAGTTGTAGCGCCCCCTTGCTGAGATTTTGTGGATTCTTTTACAGCTGCTGCACGTTTATATTTCATTACTTTCATAATAATGAGTTATAATTTGCTCTTTTCCTTCCACAAGGGTGTTTTAACCCAAAATAATTTCCAAGAAGCTACATTTTATGTCCACAGCACCAATTTTGACCATCTATGAACTTCCACTCATCCAGATGAACAAACTGAACTTCCAGGTGTAACTGCACTTACTGAACATTATTTATTCACATATTAGATGTTTAATATGCAATACAAGTGGTCAGTCATTTATTTATACAGCTTTATTCTACCATAAAATGTATTTCATTAAATTGTTTAGTATTTATTTGTACCATAAAAACATAAAAACATGACACACAAGTTGGCAGATCCTGAATCCGACTAGGAGAAGCACGGTCCTGCCGAAATGTGCATTTTTTAAATATTGGAAATATTAGGTCATACATGTTCTTATATAAAGTCATAAATTAAACGGTGTGTATGATAAACTATAAAACATAAACCGTGTCAGTAAAAGCTACTGATATGTTCATTAAAAGCTAATCTGAGGCCCTGCTGATCTGCTCTGCGATCAAGTCGCAAATAAATCGAACAGATGTAACGAATACGAAGGCGACGGTGAATCCGGCGTAGAACATCAGGATGACTTTGAGGCCGAAGAGAGCGTCCGGGTCGCCGATGCTGCGCTTGCGTCCGAGTCGTGTGTACACCCCGAGTCTGATCTCGCCAGCTTTTTTGCCTTGGATCCAGCAGTAGTACGTCCCTTTGTCCTCCATTCTGACTGGTCTGAAATGAAGATGGTGACCCACATCGATAAACACACGCGGGTTGGTTTGCATTTCTTTCATATACTGAGAGCGATAAAGCGGCGTAGAGCCCCGATCCCACGCCACCGCGTGCTGGGGTCTCGCTTTGGGACAGGACAGGATGAGATCGGTGTTCGTTGGGTGGTTATGGTAGTAGACCTGAAGTCCTGGAGAAGCCTGGTTGCTGAAAGCAAGGAACTCCAGCAGGGCTTGTCTCTGTGGATTCGACGGAGGTTTTGAAGGGCAGAACGATTCGCAACTTCTGACACTGAACTCGGCGCCGTGTTCGACGCCGCTCATCCCGAAGTGAGGAGGAACCGCCGAGGAACCGCATGACGTCACGTTTTTGTTCTCTCTAAGATAACGTACTTGTAGATATTGGCTCATGATGTAACAGAGCCCGACTCGGACCTGCTCGCCCTGGACGTCGCACCGGTCGCACACGGACCATGGCCAGTGGCTGGTAAACACATGAAAGTGTTCACTCGGATCCGATTTGAGGTCTTTTGGTTGTTCAATGATCCAGGGGAAGAGAACATTTCGAACGACCTGAACGTCTACATCGTAGCCGTAGAAGAACTGCCCCGAAGCTGTTCCACAGACGTAATGCCCAGAGTCGCTCTGTTGAGCCCTGAAGATGAGCAAACTGAACAAACGAATAGAAAAGCGGTCGTGAAGGTTCACTTCTCCTCCGATTCTCGACGGATCCGTTATGATGGTGCCCGAGAAGTCGGTGAGAACTTTGGTGTTGTCCGTACCGAGGTCTTTCTGATAGTACCACACGACGGCTAGAACGTCCGCTGGTTTACAGTGACACGGCAGCTCCACAGTCATGTCAGCCACGTACGCTGCGATATCGAAGACGAGGAACGCAGGACACGATCTGGTAGTGAATATGTCCTCCTTGTCCTCAGGGGCTTGATAAGCACCCAGTAAGAGAGGACACAAGAACAGGAACAGTGGTTTAGGAGACAATTGCATGTTGAAGCTTCTTCTGAAGGAGTGTTTTGATTTGAAAGAATGGTTTGTGCCACAGAATTGTAGTGATGTCATCGTGTCACTCTACATTCATTTGATTCGAATCATCGCTTGTTTTTTTTTAAAAGTTTTCAGAGGAATCACAATCAGGCTCAGATACTCGCCGATGTGGAGACGATAAATGAGAAATAATTCGAGTATAAATCACCTTCCACATAAGGAGCTGAGCAAAATAAAATAAATAAAAGTATATGAAACTAAAATAAATTTTGTAGTAATTATATATAAAATATTTGTATTGACAGTTTAATTCTTTTAATCATCAATAGAATAGGATTATTTCACATTTAATTTCGAAATATTTTCAAGACTAGTTTTGTTACACGCCAACAGATGGCAGCACGGGGCTGCACGCACAGTCACAGGGAGCACCGACCTTTCATAATTGAGTGTGGCAAAAGACATCATCCTGTGTACATCAGAAGCTGTGAAACCGGTGCGCTTCTGCCCACGTGTGCACAACGGGCTCAATTCACACGTGTTTTTCTCCAAAAACTACATGATCTCACTTTCACACTCATCCTACACGCCAGATTTGGCTCGTGCAGACTTCGCAACTTCCTGAAGATGAAGATTCAGCTCAAAGGTCGTCGTTTTTGACAGCGGAGATCCGGTGGGAATAGCAGAAGGTGTTGGACACGTTCCATTTTGAAGGTGATGGTGTGTAAACGTAAGTAAATGAAGTACTTTCTTGTAAACAGAGCGAAACTCGAAACTTTTTGATGCCACCTCATATATAAACTGTTTTAACTTAAATGCTGAAAAACTCACCAGATCTTTTTTTAATATTAAAAGTTTGTCCATGAATCTAATCAGCATAAAAACTATTCACATTTTCCCCACTCCATACTTTACCATCAAACCCCTGATCATCTCCCCTTCCTGCTCTGTGTTTTCCTCAGTCCGTTTCTCAAACTCTGCAGATGGTTCCTTCTGGCTCTGAGGAACCCGAGGAGCACCGGCAAGGCTAGAACACTTCTCCATCAGGTTGTGGAAGAGATGCTTGCACACACCTCTCTCCTTTTCACTGAGCAGGGACACGTTGAGGCCAAAGCGGCCCGTGAGTGAGAGTCCCTGCAGCACTGAGATCACGTCTGCTTCGTCCCCAGGCTTCAAACACTCACACAGGACCGTCAGAAACTCGCCCAGGAGCCCGAATATCACCTCAGTGTGGAACATCTCCTTGATGTTCTCTCCACCCAGCCTGAGCAGGAGAGCATACTTCTCCTCGGAGCTTCCCTTGAACCTGCGCCAGTCCCGACTCAACTCCGAGGCGCTCCGAGGCAGCGACTCACACAGTACCGACTGAAACAGCAAACATGCATCACGTCATTTCTACATCAGATCCCACACAGAAATCATTCATTCATAACAAGAGCAGGACTCGTGTTTATTATATTATTCCTGTTTCATCATTTCAAACCTTTTCTCATTTTATACATAATATTATATCATTACACGTTTTTTTATTATATTCCTCATAAAATCATTTTATAAGAATATTATTAAATAATAAAAAATGCACGATATATATTAATAATACAATATTCATATAAACACAAATAAAAATTATTATAATAATGAATGATTCGAATAAATCATTTGGGTATGTTTTATAATTTAGATATATATTTTTTTCTAAATCTATTCTTCCTAATAGCATTTTATTAAAATATATGTATATTTAATACAATTATTAAAATACAAAATATATCATAAATTATGATAATATTTTTACCTCGTAATTTCTATTTATTATTCCAAAATAAATAAATAATTTCATTAGAAATAGTTATTTTATTACACTCTTTTAAAACCCTTATATTATTGAATTTTTATTTACTGAATTCTTTAATCACTTAAAAAAAATATAATAATACAATTTTTTTTTTAATACACACTTTTAAAACCTTTATAATATTAGATTTTTATTTTTATTTACTGAATTATTTAATTATTTTAAAATAAATAAATAAATAAAAATTTTAATTCCATGTAAGAAGTAAGATTTTTAATAAAATTAAATATAGTAATAATATAATATTAATAAAACAGTTATAACGCTTTTACAGATGTGGTTATAAACAAATGCTTCTGATTGTTTGGACTGATTTCTATCAGATCGATATTTTATACCTGATTCGATCTAATTGTTGTATTTTTTCATGCTTTGTGTGAATATGAAGTGCTTTAGAGTCGTTTATTTCCAAGCTAAATTTAAAGCTTCGTTTTTCCGGCTATGGATCCTGTTGGATAGACGAAGTTTCAGTAGGAGAAAAGAGAAAGTAGTGTTTAAAAGACGATAAATGATCAACATAAACACCAATCCGTCCGGACCTGCAGTGAGTCCGTGTTGGTGGGATTCGTTTGGGTCTTCACAGTGCTGACGGGGTTCCAGGGCTGATTCCGTGCAGTGTTCTTGTCCTTTTTCTCCAAAGGCTTTAGGTGAGATGCCTGCACAATGTCTCTGAAACATAACAAAACACACAGCAACACGTTCCATCAAACTTCATCAAACCACAGACACTGGTGTAAGCAGGACGTGAGATAGAAGATGCATGTCTCAGGTACACAGAGAGATTTTTTTGTTTTTAGCAGAAATTGATGACATCATTAACATGGGGGCTCAGTCATGGAAGGAGTCTCCAGTTTCAGAAGAAGAGCTGCTGCCAATCTCCAGGACCAAAAGCGAGATTTGGAACCATTAAGGTAGGTAGACAGGTACGATGTCTTCAATGTCCATTTTGGAAAATTCGATGTGGTGTAAGAGAATTCAATCACAACTTTTCAGGATCAAAAGTTTTACGAAGCTCCGCCCCCTGATCGCTTTCTAAAGTGATTGACATGAGGCGCATCCTATCACAAACCAGCATTCTTGATGCCGAATTGTTTTTTTTCTTAGCAGTGTAATAATTCAGTCTTTTTTATTTTATTATATTTATCATGTTATATTACAGATTGTGTCTATAAATTAGGACAATTTCATGCAGATCCAAAAGGAAAACGTGTCTCTTACCGGAATTCTTCATAAGTAGCCACTTTTTGGTGAATTGCGCGGAATTTGGCGTCGTTTTCCCTCTGGTACTTTTGATCCGCTTCCACTGCGCGTTTCAGCTCCTTTTCCAGAGCCGAGAAATCAATAGCGTCGAATTTCTCCATGTCTGAGAGCGTTTCTATCGGAGCTTTCGGGTTTTATTGGGTTTGTTTATTGGTCACCATGGCAACCACAGCGCTGTAACCCCGCCCAACTCAATCCCATAACTAACACACACGCACACACGCACACACACACGCACACGCACACACACGCACACACACAAACTCACGTGAAACATGTGCAAGGAAGAGGTGATTTGGCGCCCCCTAGTGTTGACAATTAAAACGGTTTAATAAAACAATTCTTGTTAGATTGATTATTTATATTTCTTTTTTTTTTTTTTTTACAATTCCAATATCTCCCATCTACACACTGAGCAGGGGCCTCACTCAGGGGTCCATCAGCTGCATCTTGGTGGTGCTTGGATTTGAATAAAATTGTGTCTATCCAAATGAATAGAATCATTTGGATGAATCCTTGATGCCCTTCAAGTTCTAGATATAAAATCATTTTATCAATTCCTGCTATTATAACCTTCACTCTTCTGGAAAGATGTTCCACTAGATTTTTTAGGTTTAAAAATCTTTGTATTCCTAGTTAAAGAAGTGACTGGAGAACATCCTGTCCATCCACAGACTCATATACAGTTGTGTATTCGACTTTGAGGGAACAGTTTGAGTGAGAAGCAGAAATTCCT
The DNA here is from genome assembly GCF_946808225.1 of Silurus aristotelis. Taxonomy (NCBI): domain Eukaryota; kingdom Metazoa; phylum Chordata; class Actinopteri; order Siluriformes; family Siluridae; genus Silurus; species Silurus aristotelis. Next base: position 2,622,212 of record NC_139590.1, read on the forward strand.
TGAAAAGGCAGGTGTTCAAACACTTTCGAATCACCTCTAAACACCAGGACTTTGCGTTTCCTCTCCTTCCATCTCTGTTTGTGAGATGTTCTGATTGAAGGAACCTGATAAAGGAAGCTGAAGTGCCTCAAAGTCTGTGTCTGAGCTCTTTATTCCAGCAGAACTGAAGCAGTTTGGAGAGAAAGATGGACGCGATTAAAATCTGCACACGTCCGAGGATTCGAGTGAATTTTGCACGAAGGTCACAGATTCATCCGTCACCAGCTTCCTAGTGAAGATAAGATCAGCTCATCTAATCAACAAAATCCCATCAACACGAAAGTTCATTGTTCTGGTCAAAACCATCCAGATCTACTCAAATGGCTGATTTTCAAGTTCTTAATATAACAGACCACAAAAACAACAACAAAAAACCTCGTCTTTTCATGCTCCTGAGATACCACCAAACCAGTCCCATTCTCCTTCCCAGGAGTTTGACTAATCCTGATCTCTGAATCAGAATCTCAATCTTCATTTGAGGACCACTTAATGCAGATGAGGATGTTCTCCATATGAAAAGCCTAAAGGCACAGCCATGAGGTTCCTGTAGAAGACCAAACTGAAGAACCATATTTATCTGGACTGTAATTAATAAACATCAAATTAGTGCTGCACGTGACATGACCAGTTTTACACTCATTTGCATCAGTGAACAGCCGAGAACATTAACGATGAGAGAACTTTATTGAATTCTGTGTGGAGGATGAGCTTCTTCAGTTTGGTTCCTCTTGAGGTTTCTACAGAAGTCATCACTGGCTCACTTGGTACAGGGAACCTTAAAATTTTGAAATTAGAAAAGAGAAGGAAGGAGGGAAAACTGAAGAAAAAGGCAATACAAAAAAAAAGAGAAACGAGAAAAAACAGAGGGAAAGAAAAAAAATAAATAAAAAAAATGCAGAAAAAGAATTAAGAAGGAAACCAAGAAGGAGAGGGAAAAAAGGTATACAATTCAGGAAGAAAAGAAAGTAAAGATAGAAAACTATAATCGTCTCTTCTTTCCTCCCGTACCCCCAGTGATGTTTGGAAGCCGTGGTCAGCGCACATGATCAGCCATGATACAGCACAGAGGGTTAAGGGCCTTTCTCAAGGGCCCAAGAGTGGCAGCTTGGTGATATTTAACCACTGCATTCTCACCTCCCCCAAAACACACTGGAGACATTAAACACTTGAATCACTGAAATCTGTTTAGGAGCAAATAGAAAAAAAAAAATGGCAACAAAAAACCTGAAGTGCAAATGTGAAAAACGTGAATAAAACTGCGACACTTTAATGAGGAAATCAGGAGGTAACGACACTAATGAAACACACGAGCATTGATGGACTTTCAATATTTTATTGAAAAGGCTGAAGCCGAGTGAGAGCTCAGGCGATGCTCCCGGCGTTTGAAGCGATCCTGGGCCACAGATCTGCACACTCCTTCGCTACGGGTCCTGTTATCGCTGAACCTATTAAACAAAAGAAAAAGATAAAAAAATTACAGCTGCACCAGACATCAAACAGTGGAACAGTCTGGAAGACGTTCTTTTGTTCCATCACGGATTGAGGTTGAACAGTACGGTGTAAACCTGCCACCTCACCCAAGAGTGACGGGTTTGGCTGTTCCCTTCCACGACAACTCCCTCAGCCACGTGTGGACGGAGCGAGTGCTTTTTAGAAGGGGGGGGGACGACGAGGACGTCCTGCCGTGATAAACGCGCTCACCTTTCATTTCTCCTTTGTTGTTCACTATGACCCCAGCGTTGTCTTCGAAATAGAGGAACACGCCGTCTTTTCGCCGGTACGACTTCCGCTGTCGTATCACCACCGCCGGATGCACTGCAACGCAACAACAAGCTCGTGTTGGTCATATCGAGGACACGTGAGACGCCACGTTCAGTCGAAGCGTGCTTGTGGGCGGAGCTAGCGACAAAACTGAGGAAAGTAAATTTTTTTATTTACTATTTCAAATAGAATTACGGGTGAATCAAATCCAGATGTCGATTTTTCCAAATTATATACGGTGTGGCCAAAAGTATTGGGACACCCAGCCTTTCTAGGAGATCCAAACCTGTTCAAGCATTACACTGCACCTGTGCACAAAGCCAGCTTCATGAGGATACGCTGGTTTTGGAGCAGAAGATCTCCCTCTAGAAAGCTCTAAACCCTCAACCCTCTCTCACACCTCCACAAGCACACTTCATAATCTAATAGAACATCTCCACAGAGGAGTGGAGGATATTACACCAGCAAACTGAGATGATGTTTAGAAAGAACTATAGTCAGATATGGTCATGCTCACAAAGCTGAATAAAATGATTGACAGGAGGCTCATCCAATCACTAAATCGTACTCAAGAGATCTTCCAAAGTTAAAGTAGATCTATTAAAGGGGTGATAGAACATCAGAAGAGACGTACCCTTCTTCCTGAGCTCTGGCTTGCCTTTCTTGACCGTGGCCATGACCATGTCACCCACACCTGCAGCAGGAAGCCTGTTCAGACGGCCCTTGATGCCTTTGACCGAGATGATGTACAGGTTCTTGGCACCTGATGAGAAAAAAGCACAGTCAGTATAGACCAGAATGGTGAGAAGATCCACTGTATAAAATCTAACGAAGTAACAGTGTTCCATCACGGATTGAAATTCAACAGCACAGAATTTATCGCTGCCATCTCACCCAAGAGTGACGGGTTTACTATTTCCTTCCACGACAACTCACTCAGCCACTGAGCAGACCAAGCAAGTGCTTTAAAGAAGGAGTTCAGACGAGACCAGAACACAGGAATAAAAGATGAGAAAAAAAAAAAAAAAAAAACTACCAGTGATAAACTCCAGCTTTATATACTTTCCTACCCTGATCCTGGAGAACCTCAAATTTCAGAAATCTGGTCCTGCAAAGCCCTGGCTTTAAAACCCAGTTATCCCAAAGTAGATCCTTCAATCTGTTTTCCAAACCTTAAACCTAAAGATCTTCCCAACCTTGGTCTTGATGTACACCAGGTTTCCAAACACCAACCCAAGAACACACATCCTCCTAAGTCCTGGAGAATCTCCATATACTTTCCCTGACCTCATTGAAAAGAAGCTCGTTTCAAAATTCTGCTCCTGCAAAAGCCTGGCTTTTTACCACTGATCCTGGAGAACTTTAGGTTCTCTCAAAGCAGTACTTTAACCTACAATCTCCCAAATGTAGTTGGTAAACCTGGACCCTCAAACTGGTCCAGGTTTCCCCAACCTTAATCCAAGAAAACCCCAGATCTCCCCCAACAAGATCCTAAGGAACACTGGATTTTCCAACTCTAACCCAAAAAAAACCCACAGATCTCCTCAAACTAGATCCTGGAAAACAAAAGTTTTCCAAATCCCAAACCAAAAGAACCCCAGATCCGAAAGAACCTCAGGTTTCTTTACCCTAACCCAAGAGAACCTGTTCCTCCCAACCACAATACAGGAGAACACCAGTTTTCCCAATCCTAACCCAAGATCTTCCAACCTAGGCCCTAAAGAACATCAGGTTTGCCAACCTAAATCCAAGAAAACCCCAATTTGCTCCTGTAGAACCTGGAAATCCCCCCAAAGCTTAACCTCAATGCCATCCCTTGTCCTACAAAACATCAGGTCACAAAAGAAGATCCACGAGAACCTACAATCACCTGCAGAACACTAATGTGCCCAGGAACCGACAAGGTGCACGTGATCAGCACCAAGACACAAATAACAGTCTGGATACAGCCATGAACATCATAAATCTGAAGCTCACACTCCATGGAGAAGTTACCTGTGTTGTCTGCGCAGTTGATGACCGCTCCAACTGGGAGACCCAGCGAGATGCGGAACTTGGCTCCAGAAGAACCTCCACGTCCTGAAAGAGAAGAAGACCACCACCATCATCTTAAAGCAGATGATTCTTGTAGACCAACACACGTGTTCATACATGACATGAAATCACTATCATTCCTAAAACAAGCCCTAAAACCCTCCTCCTCTCAGACACGAACCTCCTGATGAACATTTCTGAGGGAACTTAAATATTGCCCCCCTAAAACCTCCCCATGATGATGAAGACTAAAAGCCCATGCAGCTTCTCTGAGAATGCTAGTTTCCTCCCGCGCGCAGCTAGCATGCTAATCTCCTTCATATAAAAAAAATTCCCCTCAGGTTTAACTTAAATACTTATTTTTTAACAAACACAAATAAAAAAAATAAACATCTCAGACCATCATGGTGACCCCAAGCTCGGTTTTAGGGTTCCTCGTGAAGACCCGAACCGCCATCCATTTACAAACCCGGTCCGAATCGAAGCGGTTTTTTAATCAAATTAAACCGTTTTTTTTATCAATATCCACCAAAACATCTCCCACAACACTTCCTAAAGCATTAACTTTTCCCAAAACACGGTTTAAACGCGTCCATTAGTGCGGATTAAAACGGATTCCACACTCCGGATCTTTACCTCTTTTAGACATGGCTGCCGGAAGGGTAAGAGGAGGGAGGCAGAAAGGAACGCTGGGAAATAGCGTCGCGCGCACCACAGAGAGCAGCGCTTCCGCTCCAGAGCTTCTCAGGACCCCATGTTCGTGTGTGTGTGTGTGTGTGTGTGTGTGGGTGGGTGGCCGCTACATTTGCCTGATCAATAATACATCTTTTAAACGGTTATATTACAATTTATTCCATTCCTTAATTATGTGAATGTGTTAAAAGTATTAGATGGATGTCGAATCCAACTTAACTCTTGGTTATAACGCGATATAAGCGTATTATGTAGACAAAGCAACTTCAAAAGCATTTTTTTAAAAATCTACCCATTACATTAAAAAAGAGTAGAGATGACAGAAGATTTTGAAGATGGAGGTTCACAAGCCATTGGTTTTGATTCTTTAAATAATCTTCTTTAATGGGATTCTCACATTAGGGGGCGGTACAGCAGATCATCCGTCTCCATACCCGCCCTGTCCTCCACATCTGCCTCTGTCACACCAACTACCTGCATGTCTTCCCTCACCACATCCATAAACCTCCTCCTTGGACTTCCTCTTTTCCTCCTTCCTGGTTCTCCATCCTCAGCATTCTCCTACTGATATACCCCATGTCCCTCCTCTGCACATGTCCGAAACATCTTAATCTCACCTCCGTCACCTCGTCTCCAAAACGTCCTACATGTTCTGTCCTTCTGAAAAACTCATTTCTAATCCTGTTCATCGTCATCACTCCCAACCAACATCTCAACATCTTCAGCTCTGCTACCTCCAGCTCCACCTCCTGCCTTTTACTCAACGCATGATTATTATTATTATTATTATTATTATTATTATTATTATTATTATTATTATTATTATTATTATTATAATCTTGAATACTTATCACTATAATTTATATTATTATTATAAGTGGTAGTTTTTCTATTAATATCATTTTGTCATTATTATTATAATTTTTAAATCATTATTATTATTGTATTTATTTTTATTTATTCTTCTGGACACTTCTGGATACATGTCCTAATGAACAGTTAATAAATCATAGAGTAGGAAATCTATGAGGAACGTATTAATTGTAACTAAAAAAATAAAAAATCTTTATTCAGAAAAAAAGATACATGAAATGATTTATGCTGAACAACAAGAATAAACAGATAATATCTTTTGAGATGACAGTTTTAGGACCATACTATGGATCATCTGGTTTGAAAGTGCTACATTTATGAGGATGAAAAAAAATACCTGGAATATTTACATAATGCTAATTTAGAAGTTCTAAGATCTTCCCAGGAGAAGTGGTGCTGATTATAACAGCATATGGAGACTAAATGTGTAATGGGATTTTCGAAAAGCATTTAGAAACTTATAATCAGGTGTCCACAAAATTTTGCTCGTAACGTGTAGGTTGTATTGTGCATTAAAGTTTATATTGTATGATCTAGAATTTGTTTCATTTTCATGGTAAATTTTCTCTACGCCTTGTCCTCTGTCTCTCGCCGTAGTCTAGTTTTTTTCTACTCTTGCATCTGATTCGCTGGATTGTGTGACACAGTGGGCGGAGCTTACTTTTCAGTTACCAAATTAAATATTGTTGTTAACTTAATTGATAATGTGGACCTTTGTATTTTTAGTGCTGAGCGCAATAAACTAGCTTCAATAAACCACAGACTTCTTCACTCACTCAGGTCTTGTGGTTTTTGAGACACGTGCATGTCCACAGAACGCGTCCTTTTGTTTCAATGCAACAAACCGTAATCCGTAAAAGACACAAGAATTAGACGCCGAATGAGTGGAAGGAAGTTCTATGGAGTCCGATTGTGATATATCCGTCTCCAACAGAAGAACTTGTGTAAGATGGAGAACTGGAGAGAAAATGTGATTAGACCCCCTCACCCCCCACACTCACACATGGAGATGGAAGTGGAATGGTTTGGGGTTGTTTTAATCCAGGATGTAGAATGTATTCTGAAAAGGTGAAAAAGAATCAACATGGCAGCCATTCTATATTTTTACACCATGTGATTCCGTCTGGACTGCGGCTCATTGGAAGCGACAAATACGTCCAAACTCTGTAAGTGTTATTTAGAGAGCAGACAGACGTCTGGAGGGATGTCTATCATGGAACGTCCTGCCCAGTCACCGCACCTACATCCTATTGAACTGCTCTGGGATGAACTCGGTCACAAGAAAAAAAGAAAGAAATCTCCCACTAGTGAAGAACATCTTTGAGTTTTACAAGAGGTAAGAAGTATTTCAGCTGAATGTTTGGAGAAACGAAGTGTCCGGATGCTGAGAGTGTGTGAAGCTGTTCTTCATGATGAGGGAGGATTTTTCAATGAGAATAAAGTGGAACATCTGGACATTTATAGATTAGTTTGATGAGTTTGTTGCATAGGAACAAAAGGAACGTGCACGTGTCTATCAAAAACCATCAGTGGATCCACACTTGCACACACATGAAAGCTATAAAACAAGTATTAGCTAAAGAGGAGTTTATATGAGGCCACACACACACACACACACACACTCACACTCACACTGGGACGTGCGTTCGCTTGATATTTTATTTTTCAAAAGTTTGTTCACCACAAACACATTCTCACAGGTCACAGCGTGGTTCCTGCGAGTGTGGATGAAAGATGGATCCCAGAATGCAAGTGTATTTGACCGGATGTCTTGGATCTGGAGGGGGTTGGAGGAGGTCAGCGTTGGCACTCGGTACAGCGCAGGTTGTGTTTCTTCCGGCCGTGGATAAACGCTAAAGCCTTCATGGGATGGCATCCAACCTGGGCATGCGCTCTCTCTCTCTCTGCTTCTCTCGCTCCTTCTCTCTCTCCATCTCCTGCTCCTCCATCTGCTTGAAAGCGTCTTCGTCCGGCCGCTGGCGCTGTTCACACGTGGCGTGAGGGTGCGTCTGCCAGGTCCCGTCTCGGTAGGTACAGAAGCAGACAGTCCATTCGTCCACCTCCACTCGCTCTCCAGCAGGAATGATGCGGTTCCCGGCGAAGCAGTTTGGACCTTTAAGAGGAAGAGACACGAACATGCAGGTCAGAGGAAGAGATGAGGAACATCTGGAGTGTTGGATAGGTAGAGAATACTGATTGTCACATCTGGTAAATTAGTGTAGAAAAGCAGTTCTACTGAAAGTGTCATCAAGAAATGCAAAGCAAAAACACTCACATTGGAGACGCCTTCCATAAGCAAATTCACCAAATATTATATATTTGCTGTTACAGTTTTTCTCAGTCGCTTTGCAGCGTTTCTCAGATCAGAAATGAAATTCTGTGAACTACTTGTTCAACCTTCACATCATTTAGTAATTTGTGCTCATCATAAAAACATTTCTTGATCAAATTGCGAACGCTTTTGTAGATTCATGTAATGGATTGTGTACGAGTGTCTGCTGTTTCCTACATTATCAGTTGTTGCTGTTCATGTTGACCAAAATATATTATACTGCTTTCACCTGAAGAGTTTTAACCCCCAAAAACATCTCAGCATCAGTTCATTGTAAAAGTCATTGAATGCAAAATGATTAAACCAGTTTTCATCATCTGTCATCTAAACTTTATATTAAACTTTTTTTCTGTAAATGTGTTGAATTGATGAATTGTGCAGATGAATCTTGAAGGTCACTAATGAAGGCGAGTGAACGACATCAGATCAACCAATCATCAACCAGTTTTCTAAAACAGGTCAAAGGTGAATCTGGTGAAGCTTCAGTTGGAGACTGAATACAGACAGAAAACAGAATTATACATTCTGAAAACAGATCAACAAATGAGAAACAAACAAACACGTGTACAGTAAAAGTGTGAATCCTATTCGGTCTCTTACAGTCAATATAAATCAAATATCCAATCAAATAAATACATTTGTGCTGCTGAAACTCAGAAGGAAGTCAAATTTTGTGTATTTTCAGTGGCTGTGATCCAAAACATCGTTTATATCAAGAAACACTGAAACTGTGCATCACACTGAAAACATGAATAAACATTTAGATGATTCAGTTCACAATGTTCAGTGACACAAATACTTACTTTTGAGAGATGAACTGAGGATTTAGAGAAAAGTTCAGGTTTTTGTAAGAAATCCATTGTGTTGTGCTGTTTGTACACATTAGTTTTGAGAAACGCACTTTACTGGTTTTCAAATATTATGGATGATTTTGAGAAAACGCTCCAAAACAACTGAGAAAAAACGGAGTGTTCATTTATTTCCTGGTTTTTCATCCATTTTCAGAAATTTTAATTTTGTGTTTCGCTCTGTCTGTCTGTTCACGAGATTCACCTTCGACCTGTTTTAGAGCACTTTTTCTTCATCGGTTGGCACAATCCATCAATTCACGACACATTTACAAAGTCTTTTTTAATAGAAATTCAAGCTTGGCAGATGTTAACATTAATAATGTGAGAAACAGCAGATACTGTAATTGTACACAATCAATGAAATGAATGTACCAAAGCGAGAAATTGGTTTTACGACGTGCACAAGATGATGTGGAGGTCGAACAAGCAGGTTTGAGAATTTCATTTCTGATCTGAGAAACGCTTCGACCCATCGGAGAAAAACTGTAAATAAGGAGAACGCATCAGAAAGTCTTCTGACCAATCAGAATTCTGCAGCACCTGGTGGTATAAACGTGAAGGATCTGGAGCAAAGGTGGGCAACTGTGTCTTTGCTTTTTAGAGTTCACTGTGAACACACACACACACACACACACACACACACACACCAATCTGTTCCTCTCGTGCCGTCTGTTGTCATCAGCTCTGCCCCCTCGGCCCTCTGCTCTCCCAGCAGGTCGTGCTCCAGTTTCTATTTCCGGAGAGGAAGACTGCTAGTGAGCGCTTCATTGAACGGCAGCGTTGCATCACCGTTTTTCCACTGCGCCACTCAGCACGTAAACAACGATCACAGCGTCACACATATCAATGTGACCCATGTGAGAAGACGGAGGCTCAGAAAGACAGGTGGACAGTAAGACAGGTTCACAGAGAGATCGATCAACAGACACATGGCTGGGTTGACTGATATAGAGACAGACAGAGACAAAGAGACAGAAAGACAGACCGAGAAACAAGAAGACAGGGAGCAAACCCTGAGACAGACAGGAAATCAGACAGACAGATAGACTGTCTAAAAAGACATGCTGAGAGACAGACTGAGATACAGTGAGTGACTGACAGACTGGAAGACAGAGACAGACAGGTTTAGAGACAGACAGACAGACAGACAGACAGACTTTTTTAGAGACAGACAGCAAGGCAGACTGAGTAACAATGAGTAACAATAGACAGGCTGTGAGACTGAAAAACAGAATGAGGAGACAGAATGAATGACAGAGTGACAGATTGGGGATTAGAGACAGATGGAAGAGTAAGTGAGAGAATCAGACTAAAAGATAGACTGAGTGACAATGAGGCAGACAGGGTGACACAAAAACAGACTGAATAATAGACAGAGGGACTGAGAGGCAGACAGAGTCTCAGATTGGGGAGACAGAGAGGCAGAATGAGAGACAGACTGGAAGCAAGAGACAGACTGAGGAAACTGACTGGGGGACAGGTGAAGTGACAGCAAAATATACTGAGTAACGGTGAGACAGACTGAGTGACAGAGTGACTGAGAGACAGAGTGAGTGAAAATGAAACAGAGTAAGTGACCGACAGAGTAAGTGAGAGTGAGACAGAGTGAGTGACAGAGAGACAGAGTGACAGAGAGAGAGTCTCAGAGAGACAGAGTAAGTGACAGTGAGACAGAGTGAGTGACAGACAGAGTGAGTGACAGACAGAGTGAGTGACAGTGAGACAGAGTGAGAGACAGAGAGACAGAGTCTCAGAGAGACAGAGTAAGGGACAGTGAGACAGAGTGAGTGACAGACAGAGAGACAAAGTGACTGACAGAGAGACAGAGTGAGTGAACGCGAGACAGAGTGAGTGACAGAGAGACAAAGTGACTGACAGAGAGACAGATGTGAGTGACAGTGAGACAGAGTGAGTGACAGAGAGACAGAGTGAGTGACAGACAGACAAAGTGACTGACAGAGAGACAAAGTGACTGACAGATAGACCGAATGAGTGACAATGAGACAGAGTGAGTGATAGTGAGACAGAGTGAGTGACAGAGAGACAGAGTAAGTAACAGTGAGACAGAGTGAGTGACAGACAGAGTGAGTGACAGAGTAAGTGACAGTGAGACAGAGTGAGTGACAGACAGAGTGAGTGACAGAGAGACAGAGTGAGTGACAGTGAGACAGAGTGAGTGACAGAGAGACTGAGAGACAGAGTGAGTGAAAATGAAACAGAGTAAGTGACCGACAGAGTAAGTGAGAGTGAGACAGAGTGAGTGACAGAGAGACAGAGTGACAGAGAGAGAGTCTCAGAGAGACAGAGTAAGTGACAGTGAGACAGAGTGAGTGACAGACAGAGTGAGTGACAGACAGAGTGAGTGACAGTGAGACAGAGTGAGAGACAGAGAGACAGAGTCTCAGAGAGACAGAGTAAGGGACAGTGAGACAGAGTGAGTGACAGACAGAGAGACAAAGTGACTGACAGAGAGACAGAGTGAGTGAACGCGAGACAGAGTGAGTGACAGAGAGACAAAGTGACTGACAGAGAGACAGATGTGAGTGACAGTGAGACAGAGTGAGTGACAGAGAGACAGAGTGAGTGACAGAGAGACAAAGTGACTGACAG
>NC_139590.1:2638404-2685904 GCF_946808225.1 Silurus aristotelis
AATCTAGTGGAACATCTTTCCAGAAGAGTGGAACATAATACTGTATAACGCTAATTGGGCACTTAAAATGGAGCACATACCAAAATCTAAAAAAGAACCAATTTATACTTAAAACAATAACAAATCCGTAGATAAAGAAATGATAAAAAAATATACAATTTTAAATTCAATAAAGAAATTAACTATATAAAATCTTGTGTAGCCAATAATGTGTAAATATATATATATGTATGTTAGGGGTGTACGGTTTGGTATGTACCTCGGTTTTGAAGTCAGGGTTCAGTTGAATTTCGGTACAATTAGAAGGAAGAAATGCGGGAAAGAAAATTGCTTGTCGTTTTTAAATAATACAATTTATTATCAACATCAACATTTAAACAGTTTACATTTTTAAACATATTTTAAAAAATGCCTGCTTGGTTTAATAGTATGTAAAATAATATTTTATAATATAAAAAAATCTATAAATTAAATGAATGCAATACACGTTTTTTTTTTTATTATATTGTTTAAATTGAGTAATAAATTTATTTAGCAAAATATTTCATTGATTCAATAAAATTAAATAAATGGAAAAATTATATTAAATAGTTTACACTAGTTTGACCCCATTTGGGTAATACAGATACAGTGTGTGTGTGTGTGTGTCTGTGTGTGTGTGTGTGTGTGTGTGTGTGTGTGTGTGTGTGTGTGTGTGTGTGTGTGTGTGTGTGTGTGTGTGTCTGTGTGCTAAAGAATCCACAGCACTAGTGTTAACCGCTAAACACTTCCTGGTTTTTCCTGGTGTTTTTTCACACATTTATTCACGATGTTATTCTATACTCAGATATAAAAAATAAAGAAAACCGTTTTTAAACACTGAACATTTGTTTTACTGATGCACCAAGTTTGAAATCAAGCACCAAAATCTGCCATGGTGCACACATCCGGCAATTAAAACCGTCCGTGTGGAAACATAGCAAAGGTTCCGTTTGCTGATGATTTGCGTGATTAAAAACACCACGATTACCTTAAAACTTTAAAACTTTTACAAGAATATTTTGTCTTGGTGCTCTTTATTCTACAGTTCAATTCAATTCAATACATTTTTTGATTTGTTTTGCGCTTTTAACAATAAACAAAGCAGCTTTACACTGATCAAATTACAACAGATACATTTGCATGAAGCATCAATATTTGTCCATGAACATGTTGATTACAGTATTAAACACTTAAAAAAAGTATTAATTTAAGGTACATTTAGAGCATATATATATATATATATATATATATATATATATATATATATATATATATATATATATATATATATATATATATATATATATATATATATGAACCCGGCTATTATAGAATTATAGATAATATGTACTAAAATAAATTATTAACGAAGACAAAGAAAAAGAGAAAAGAAAGAATTAAAGAAATAAAGAAATAACAAAAAAAGAAGATAAAAAAGGAAGGAACGAAGACACAGACAGACAGACAGACAGACAAGATAGATAGATAGATAGATAGATAGATAGATAGATAGATAGATAGATAGATAGATAGATAGATAGATAGATAGATAGATAGATAGATAGATAGATAGATAGATAGATAGATTGATTGATTGATTGATTGATTGATTCACACAACACAGTATTAGACCAAATTAGACCAATCATATTAAAGGCCCTTGGAAATGGGCTATTTAGACCTGGCCCCGCCCCCAATTAACATATTCACCCAATTAATTATATATAAACTCATCATTTAATTAATAAATATATGGAAGGTACAATTGGCGTATTATTTCCACACACACACACACACACACATATATATATATATATATATATATATATATATATATATATATATATATATATATATATATATATATATATATATATATATGTTTCTTAAAATAAACGCTGAAATGACATTACAAAAATCTGTAATATGTATAAAACTCCGCCCACTCGAGATAATCATGCGGTCTGAAAAAGGCTGTTCAGGGGTTTTTTTTTTTGTGTGTTTGGATGAATAAAAATATATGATCCTGTGCAATGTTTAATAAATGACTCGTTTTGGTTTTTATTACTCACAAATTGTTAATTAATTTATTATAAGGCACGCGCCAAGTGGATGAGCACGCTGTATGGGAGGGGTAGGGGGAGGGGTAGGGGGAGGGGCCGGCTCTCCGGTTCCGTTCACGCCTCCTCTGCGCTCCGGTTCCTCTGCGCTCCGGTTCCTCTGCGCTCCGCAACACGTCGACTTCTTGTTTTTCCATCACTGGACTCTTTTTTTTCTTTCCTCCGGCCTCCACCTTCCTGTTCTTCTTCCTCCTCTTCCTCCTCCTCCTTCTCCTTCTACTCCTCCTCCCCGTTCCTTTCTTTTTTTTCCTCCTCGGTACATGGCGCAGAGGAGTCGTGCGAGCCGGTCGCCTCGTGTCCGTCCATCACCGGGCGTCGCGGATTTGGACGTGACCGCGAGAGAGGGAAAAAATTGTCGGTAAGACCGGTACCGTACCGGGTCAGGCTGCCGGTCAGGAGGGGAGGAAGAGACGAGCTGCACCGAACCTAATATCTGTCCATCTCTCTTTACATCCTTCCATCAATCACATCCATCCATCCTTCCATCCATCCACCCACAGTGCATCTCTCTCTCTCTCTCTCTCTCTCTCTCTCTCTCTCTCTCTCTCTCTCTCTCTTTTTCCAAATATCTATATATCTATCTCTCTATCCATCTCTCTCTCTCTTTCCCTCCCTCTCTCCCCCCCGTCCATGTCGCGCGATGCCGCACGCGGATGCCGTTCTTGCTTTCGGAGGACATTTTCGGAACGCTAGGAGCCACCTATGGAAACTGGGGATCGAAATTTTAGAAAGAAAAGAAAGAGGACATCAGACGGGTCTTCCTTTGATTTTATTTCATTTCATCTCCCACCCTTTCCATCTGTCTGTTGATTGATTGATTAATTGGTTGATTGATCGATCGTTCGATTGGACCGGATCGATTCCCCTTTTCCCTTTGTGCGTTTGATTTCTTTTCTTTAAATCTTTTGCTCTTTTTTTCATTACATCCTTCCTGCTTTTTATCCTTTTCTCCTTTTTTTTTTTTTTAAATACAGGGTGCTTCGTTATTAAAGGAGCAATTTGTTGGTGTGTGTGTGTGTGTGTGTGTGTGTGTGTGAAGATGTGTAAAAGATGTATTAGGTTCATGTCTGCTGCTCTGGAAGCTCCACACGTATGATACATTGCATATATATGAATAGAGAGAGATAGAAAGAAAGAAAGAGAGAGAGAGAGAGAAAGAGAGCAAAGCATCCCTCGGTGATTAGAAGCGTTTCTCCTCCACCCCCATCTCACGCCGACGTTCCATCCCGGAGCGGCGAGAATGACACGAGCTCAGAAAGCCGCACACGTACCGCCGCGTTAGTCGGTCGTGTTCGTCACGTGCAGGATCGTCCTCAAGGTCCTGCGAGCGAAAAGTACACGTGTATCGTGTTAGAATTCAGGTTGCAGAATCTGCTGCTTCTCTCGCTGGTCCTGTTGCATTAAAGGAGCACAGCACCAGGCGCCAGCCGAAGAGGCTTGTCCCAAATTTTCCTTCCTAATCAGTAATCGTCCAAACGCAACCATAAGGTTCCCGGTGCGTCCGCCTCCTTCCCCCTCCTTCCGCTCCAACCTGTCCCGGTTTTTCCAATCGGTCCGCTCCCCTCCGTTCTCCAATATTTATTTCCTGTACGTGAAGAGGAAAGGGGGTCCCCCCGTCGTGCAATGCAGCAGCATGGGCACGTTTGACCGCGGCGTGCAGATGCTGCTGAGCACAGTGGGCGCGTTCGCCGCGTTCAGCCTCATGACCATCGCCGTGGGCACCGACTACTGGCTGTACTCGCGCGGCGTCTGCAAGATCAAGACCACCAACGAGAACGAGACCAGTAAAAAGAACGAGGAAGTCATGACCCACTCGGGCCTGTGGAGGACGTGCTGCTTGGAGGGTAAGGAGCTCCGCTCTCTTCACATGGTTTTGATCTTCTGCTTCTGTATTGCATGTCACATTTCAGGGTGGTTTGATCCATCAAACTGATGTTCATGAGTGTATTAGAGACAACGTTCAGTCAAGTGCAGAGAAGAGACATGGGTATATGAAGCGGTAGAAGAATGCTTAGAATGGATACACCAGGCAGGAGGAAAAGAGGAGGGCCAAGGAGGAGGTTTATGGATGTGGTGAGGAAAGTCATGCAGGTGCTTGGTTTGAAAGAAGGACACGGCGATATGAAGGTGGACGATCTCGTTGTGGCAACCGTTAACATCATTGCCACATCATTTCTGTTCCTGGGTGGAAAGAGTTTGACTGATCATCACCAATCAAATACATGCTAACCCAGAGATCTCCAACCACAGAACCATGCCATATTGTTTAAAACGTATTTATATAGAATCGTTAGTAAATGCGTTTTAGTTTTTTTATTAAGAAAGTAATCATTTGTGAGTTTTTTTTCTATCAGGATCGATTTCTCCTCGCGAAACCGTTTCTCCAACACGTTCTCACAGCACCGCCGCTGCTACGTGAATATGACGTATCACAACTGTATCGCATAGAATACAGATTAACATGGCAGAGGTAGAGCTGCATCCTTCTGGAGACACAACAGGAAATGAAAAAAGGCCTGTTTGTGAAAGGGCCATGCGTTAGATGTTGGAAGACACTAAAGTAAATTGATGTCTGATATCTGTACCATGATGGAAATCGTATTGCACTGCATTTTAATAGGGGGTTAATGGTATCGTATCGCACGAGTAGCTGCTTCATGTGTATCTAAAATGTATAGTATCTCTAATTCGGATGTTTGATGCGAGCGTTGATTCGAGTTTCCTAGCGATTGAACCGCATCAATGAGCAGGTGTTTCTATCAAACTTATCACAAACTTCTCGCTCTGGAAACATTTTGGTGAATTCGAGTAAGATGTAAAAAAACGGATTTGCGTTTGTCCTCGTCCTCGCGCGAGAGTGAGAGCGCATGTCAGATTGGTTCTCCAGCAGCCGTGAAACTTTCAAACTCGCTATCGCTTTTTTGTTCCCTTTTCTTTTTTTTTTTTAGAGCACAGCATTTAGGACAAGAGTGTGCGCCGTGTACACCGAGAAGACGGAGCAGACACGCAGTCAGGTGGTGATCTACTCTCAACACCAGAGCTGCCGAATGTAGTCTTATAGCATCTAATTTTAGTAATGAAATAATATTAGCATCTTTAAATTATAGAGAATCGTAGGAAAAGAATTACCGTATTTTTCGGACTATGAGCCGCTACTTTTTTCCCACGTTTTGAACCCCGCGGCTTAAACAACCAAGCGGCTAATTTATGGATTTAACCTGGGTTTTTCCCGGTTTTACAAACTTTAAGCCAAAAAACTGATTAGACCAATGAAATTTCCGAACGGAAACGAAAAACGCACCTCACCTGTGTTCTGAGCTGCACGGCTTCGGGAGAAAAAAATTCCACCGGTGGTGATTTTTAAACGAAACGACGATGCCAAAAGATAAACTCCCGAGAGAAATAGTTGTGAAAGGAAGGAGGAAGACAGTGAACAATGACTTTCTTGGTCGGCTACTGTTTAGATACAAGCCGTTGTAGCACGTTGAGTCTGGGTGAAGGGAGAGCTCGCTAACTCCAGTTACAACAGAATTCATATAAGCACAGACAGGTTTCCAAAACTGGTGCTTTTTTATTTTTCTTGGCAACAGCGTTATGGGTTAGTCAAAGAAATTTAGACATGAGCATCAGAAAATAATAAGGACATATTCCTCGGTCTTGCACACACACAGTAATACCGGAAAAAATGCGGCGCCAGGCTATTCCCAAAATGCTGCTCTACTCTTAAAGGAGTCACAACATATTTCACCCGTTACACCGTGTAACAGACCCTGTCTTCCGTTAAAACTTGTGTAAAGTTTATTAGTTTCAATGTAGACACCTGCGGCTTATAGACAGGTGCAGCTTATTTATGTTCAAAATGAAAAAATATTTGTCAAATTCAGTGGGTGCGGCTTATATATGAGTCCGGAAATTACGGTACACTGTATTAAAAACAAAAGGTTGGGAACCCTGACTTTTCCAGTCATATGTGGTTCTTTCTGAAACTGTTACCACACTATGTTCCAGTATGACAGTGTCGCTGAGCACAAATCCAGCTCCATGAAGATCTGCTCTTCATGTGCTGGAGTGGAAGATCTCCTCTGCTGTTATGCTATAAACCCTATTAAAGACCTTTGAGATATATTTTTCTTGTTGACTGCACCCCAGGCCTTCTCACCTACATCACTACCTGACTTCACTAACACCCTTGTTCCACAAAATCTAGTGGAACATATTCACAACATCTTCACAGAAGAGTGGAGCATATTATATCAGCAAATTGGGACTAAATGGGACACGTGTATCTTCTAGGTCACATTGTGTATAATGAATATAGACACATAAACATTTGTCACACTCGAATGTCAACTTTATCCCTGTGAATAAAATATTTTCGGTTTGTTTTACGTAGTTAAGCTTCTATACTGTGCATTATTTATATATATATATATATATATATATATATATATATATATATATATATATATATATATATATATATATATATATATATATATTTATTTATTCATTCATTCATTTTCTCCCGCTTATCCGTAATCCGGGTCGCGGGGGCAGCAGTCTAAGCAGGCCCCCGCCTTCGACTGCTGCCCAATCCTCACAGCACCGTCCCTTACGGTCCCTCCTGCAGGTGTTGAGCCCACGGGAAGGCGGCCCCACGTCACTCTGACATCACGGACCTTGATACTTCCCTCGTAAGGGACCCCCGGAGCATAGAGGGTTAAGGGCCTTGCTCAAGGGCCCAAGAGTGGCAGCTTGGCGATACCGGGGCTTGAACCCCAGACCTTCCGATCGGCAACCCAGCGCCTTAACCGCTGGAGCCACCACTCCCCCTTATTTATTTATTTATTTATTTATTTATTTTTAAATATATTTTTTTTTGCATCAGCGTTGTTGAGATGTAGTGCAGATGTTGACTTTGGTCACATCTGTAAGCGTATCCTCAACATCTGCTCACGTTTTTCTGCAGTCCATCTGTCAGGTGCAGTCCTAAAGAACGAGATGTTCAAGGGGACAACTGTTTAATGACTGGAGTGTTCACGACACAAACCTATCAAATACCAACGTTTCGAAAAAAATAAACTCATTTGGTTCTGTCATTAGGACTTGCTGAGTTATCGACGTTTCCTTGAAGTACGATGTCCTGCTGCTAACATTCGCCTTGTTGAGGAAATGCGTCTCTCAGTTATTGTGCTTAATGCTACAACAGTTGGTCAAATGTTTGTGGGACACCTGACCATAAGATTGTCTTCTTTTGGGAAGATGTTCCACAAGGATATGTGTTAGTGAAGGCAGATACTGATGTAGGTGAGGTGAGAAGGCCTGATAAAATTCAATAGGGCTGATGATCCGAGCTCATTTTAGATCTTCCACTCCAACCCATGTTAAGCAGACCTTCAAGGAGCCTGCTTTGTGCACAGGGGCATCGTCATGCTGGAACAGGTTCTGGTCTCCTAGTTCGAGTGAAGAGAAAGAGCATTTGATACAATTGTGTGCTTCAAAGTTCTAGGAAGGAACCACATATGACTGGAACAGTCCAAACCCTTTGACCCTATTGTGCGTGTGTGCATATAATGAGGTCGCGAAAGTTTATTATTTTTACATCGAAAAAAAACTAAATTATAGTAAAAGATCTGGTAAAGTGTTAGAAAGTTTGGCGGTGTTTGTTGGGGTTTTCTTGCCGTATCACTCGTGCTTTAATACGACTCTCCCGCTGGTCATCGGTCATGCGCGAGTTCCTCTGTGCTTCCTGGTTGTAAATCACTGAGCTCGGATCAGACGGTGAGCCGCTGGAGGTGGAGCAGATTTACAGCCCGTGTGTTAGCGTAATCTTCCCCTGGAGCGATCTCAAACCCAACCAGAGAGAGACAGGGCCGAGGTGTAAAGACCAGCGCTTCAAATATTTACATCCCATCGGCTCCTGGATCTGTGTGTGTGTGTGTGTGTGTGTGTGTGTGTGTGATAAACCTCTCAAGTGAATGAGGCACAATGAACGTTCGATCGTTACTGCAGTTGTTTCTCACAACACTAAGGCGATATTTTATACGTAAAATGTTACGACACGTGCCGTCATTTCATATGAACGATTTCCGGCTCAGAAAAAAAGGAAAAAGTTATAGAAATGAAGAAAAGGTCTTTTCTTTTTTTTCCCAGAATTCTGCAGGAAAGCTGGGGTCAGAGCACAGGGCCAGCCGTGATACAGAGGGAGTGGAAAGGGTTAAAGGGTTACGCTGAAATATATTAACAATCCTTCTTGATTTTGAGATTGGTGATTGGTGGAGATCTATCGGTTATTTTTGTGATGCAGTTGCCATATGATCACCCGGGTAGTTAGATGTTGCCATCAAAGCTAGCTGCAGCTGACTAACACTCATTAGAAACCATGTCAGAAGTCCTTCCTCTTGCTAAAAGAAATTCCTGACCTTAACAAAATAATACAATCTCGCAGTAGATTAAAATATGGAGAACGCTTTCAGAATAAACTATTTTTTTATTGCTTTAGTTTTGCACACTTTTTGAGTTCTGCAATTTTTCCTCTAAGAACGCTCGGTGATCATTTTCTCCTCGATTAAACATGAGATGCACGTATACATCAGGAATTATTTGCATAAACGTTTTCAACACAATATTTCAACATTTAACTGCAACCTACTATAAGCCTTTGCTATTTATTTTATATTTACAGTCCCTGTTTGTTCTAGGAAGATGTTCCACTAGATTTCATGGAGATTCGTGCTCATTCAGAGACAAGGGTTTTAGAAATCGTTCAGTCAGGTACTGGTGTAGGTGAGATGAGGAGGCCTGGGGTGCAGTCAGCATGAAAAATTCATCCCAATAGGGTTTGGAGCTCTACAGTAGGTAACTTATGTAATGCAGATCTCCAACTCTTGTAGTGCAGAATTTCAACGTCGGTGCACTGGGGCATTGTCATGCTGGAACAGTTCAGATCTCCTAGTTAAAGGGAAGGAATACATTTAATGTAACAATCTGTTTAATTGTGTAATAAAACTGTGTGGGAACAATTTCGGGAGGAACCACATAAGGCTGGAGGCAGGAGGTCGTGCAGTGGTGGACGAAGTACACAAACCATGTAGTTGAGTAAAAGCAGATCCACTCAGTGAAATGTGACTCAAGTAAAAGTAAAAGTGTCCCTTTAAATGTTCACTTGAGTAAAAGTACAAACGTATTGGCCTTCAAATGTACTTAAATATCCAAAGTACTATAATTTATTATGACTATATTGTTCCTGTTATCATTTTTATCACAAGACTCTTCACTTAATCACCTTAGTTTATGTGAAAAGACTCGAATGTGACTCTCAGCACACTGATCTATTAATAAAATGATATTAATGACTCAAACACTGATTGATTTCTATTACAATGACCTTGAGCCCAAAACCTTCTTTTTAACTTCTCCAATAAAATCGTGTAAATGAGGTCACGTGTGTGGTGGTGATTTCGAGTCTGGAATTCCTTCATCAATCATTCCTCTCTAAATGTTCTGCTTGATGTTCAACTGACGCTGAACTGTATGTTGGCGATCAGTAGATGCACCAAGCGCCAATCAAAACCAGTTTAAAACGGAGCTCGAACCTGATTGGTGGATCTCTGCGTGTTTAAACAGTTACGTTTTTATCCTCGTAAATAAAAAGGAACGCATGGTTTCGCAAAATTTAGTCGGGTAAAAAGTAAAATATTTTTAAATAATAAATATTTGACTTTGAAATGTAGTGAAGTTACAGTAAAAGTCTTCCCAAATGGAAATACTTCAGTAAAGTACAAATACACAAAAAATCAACTCAAGTAGATTAACGTTACATTAACTTCCTTACTGTCCACCACTGGTCACGCGTTTTACCGAAATGACTGTAACATACGATTATTATATTTCTGTGTACAAGTGAGGATACACACACATTCATACTCACCCAAATTGGCATGATAGATGTGTGGTTTCCAGTGCGGATGCAGGTGTAGCTTTTGCGGCTAATCTGCTTTATTAATCTTCATTATTCTCACAATGGAGATGTGCGGCTAAAGCTGAGAAAGCGGTTCACTTATGTACCTCATTTTCGTTTCTCTTTTTAACAAGTTTCTCCCCTATTTCTCCACGAACGTTTCCAGCCAAACAAAGCATACTCTCTCTCTCTCTCTCTCTCTCTCTCTCTCTTTCTCTTTCTCTCTCTCTCTCTCTTTCTCTCTCTCTCTGTCTCTCGCACCACAGTGTTCACAATCGAACAGATTTTCAGTGCCGTGTGCATCCGTTTGTCGGCGGTTGCAGCACGTAGCTGTGAGCCGAGGTGTAAAAATGCTAATCTCTGACTAATTGTGCATTGTTTCCCACCCAATAGGTTTAAACTCACACACCTTTGTAGTTGCAGGATAGCAAGCGCACACGTCGAGAAACTGAAGAATTTTCACTGTGCAACAGTAACAAATAGTGGTTTGTTAAATGCATCCAACAGCTCAAACCTTCATCGAAGAGCTGCTTTAAAGTATAAGTGCATGGATATCTGTGTGTGTGTGTGTGTGTGTGTGTGTGTGTGTGTGTGTGTGTGTGTGTGTGTGTGTGTGTGTGTGTGTGTTTGTGTGTATTGCAGATGAATAATGGTGAACTGCTAAACGCAGTAGATATACAGAGTAAAGCTAAACACAGTAAAGCTATACAGAGTAAGGCTAAACGCAGTAAAGATATACAGAGTAAAGCCAAACACAGTAAAGCTATACAGAGTAAGGCTAAACGTAGTAAAGATATACAGAGTAAAGCTAAACACAGTAAAGCTATGCAGAGTAAGGCTAAACGCAGTAAAGATATACAGAGTAAACCTAAACTCCGTAAAGTTATACAAAATAAAGCTAAACACAGTAAAGCTAAACACAGTAAAGTTATACAAAGTAAAGCTAAACACAGTAAAGCTAAACACAGTAAAGTTATACAGAGTAAAGCTAATCACAGTAAAGCTAAACACAGTAAAGATATACAAAGTAAAGCCAAACACAGTAAAGCTAAACACAGTAAAGCTTAACACAGTAAAGTTATACAGAGTAAAGCTAAACACAGTAAAGTTATACAGAGTAAATCTAAACACAGTAAAGCTAAACACAGTAAAGCTTAACACAGTAAAGTTATACAGAGTAAAGCTAAACACAATAAAGTTATACAGAGTAAATCTAAACACAGTAAAGCTAAACACAGTAAAGTTATACAGAGTAAAGCTAATCACAGTAAAGATATACAGAGTAAAGCTAAACACAGTAAAGCTTAACACAGTAAAGTTATACAGAGTAAATCTAAACACAGTAAAGTTATACAGAGTAAATCTAAACACAGTAAAGCTAAACACAGTAAAGTTATACAGAGTAAATCTAAACACAGTAAAGTTATACAGAGTAAAGCTAAACACAGTAAAGTTATACAGAGTAAATCTAAACACAGTAAATCTAAACACAGTAAAGTTATACAGAGTAAAGCTAAACACAGTAAAGTTATACAGAGTAAATCTAAACACAGTAAAGCTAAACACAGTAAAGTTATACAGAGTAAATCTAAACACAGTAAATCTAAACACAGTAAAGTTATACAGAGTAAAGCTAAACACAGTAAAGTTATACAGAGTAAATCTAAACACAGTAAAGCTAAACACAGTAAAGTTATACAGAGTAAATCTAAACACAGTAAATCTAAACACAGTAAAGTTATACAGAGTAAATCTAAACACAGTAAAGCTAAACACAGTAAAGTTATACAGAGTAAATCTAAACACAGTAAATCTAAACACAGTAAAGTTATACAGAGTAAAGCTAAACACAGTAAAGTTATACAGAGTAAATCTAAACACAGTAAATCTAAACACAGTAAAGTTATACAGAGTAAAGCTAAACACAGTAAAGATATACAGAGTAAAGCTAAACACAGTAAAGTTATACAGAGTAAAGCCAAACACAGTAAAGCTAAACACAGTAAAGTCATACAAAGTAAAGCTAATCTCAGTAAAGTTATACAGAGTAAAGTTATACAGTGTAAAGTTATACAGAGTTAAGCCAAACACAGTAAAGCTTATTACAGTAAAGTTATACAGAGTAAAGCTAAACACAGCAAAGTTAAACAGAGTAAAGCTGAACTCAGTAAAACTAAACTCAGTAAAACTAAACACAGTAAAGCTAAACAGAGTAAAGTTATACACAGTAACGATATACAGTACAATTATACAAAATTAAATAAATACAGCAAAGTTATACAAAGTAATGGCAAGTTATAAAGTTATCCATTGTTTTATTGTTTGTTTGTTTTTATTTACAAAGTTATACACAATAAAGCAATACACAGTAAAGTTATACAGAGTTAAGTTAAAGTTATAAAGTAAAGTTATAAATTGTTTACATGGTACATTGTAGTTATATTGAGTCCCTTATTTTAATATCCTGTAAGTATTCCAGTATTCGGTGATACTCCAGTATTTTCTGGAAAACTCATATATGTACTTTCTGAGTAAAAAAGCTGCCTTGTGGTGTTGAGTATTGCAGTCCATTAATATACGTTAGATTCAAAATGGAAGTTGAGTAATGGTCTTTCATATATAGTACAGTTAATGTGATGTAGCTTATTATCTGTGCACTGGTCCCATTCTGTTTTTTTGAGCTGTTTAGGTTTATTAGTTGTTCGAGGTCCATAGAGGTTAAGGTTTTCGATTTTGGATCTAATGGTTGCGAGTTCAAATCTCAGCCACACCAAGCTACCACTTCTGGGCCCCTGAGAAAGGCCCTTAACCCCATAGCTGCTCTGTTGTATTTGAGATAAATAATGTGTAGCTCTGGATAAGGCCGTGTTCCAAAATACTGCAAATGTAAATTTTACAGTACGCGACTCACATTTTGAAGTAAAGTTATACACAGTATAAACAAACAGAAAAAATACACCATTCACCAGAAGAAAGCCGAAAACAGGCCAATGCCAAGCACTACCCACTTCCTAATTCACATTACTCAGCACATGTTTCTCTCATCACATAATCTCAGGGTCAGAATCAGGAAGATTTCTAAAGGCACAATCGGATTAGCATGCTAAATCACCCCTTGGCTCAGAACATCTGTGTAGCATGCTATAAAGAGGCTCGGCGATAACTGACTTACCCAGAATGCACTCAACAGCAAGTGAGGAGTAAAAAAAAACCCGCTCCATATCCACCGACAGCATCTTCATGGCCTTTAGCGCAGCCATAACACTTTGCGAGGCGAACATAAAGCACGAGAAGAGAATGACTTTGCGATATTGCATCAGCCAGTCGCGCGGTTGTCACGGCGAGGAGACAGATTTCATTCATTTGCTCTTAATGCCAGACGATCGTTACTGTTTTATTGGTCTCTGGTTCTCCACGTTCGCTGTCTACAGCCATGTAATTACGTGACTTGGCCGTTGATATCACGTAAACAGGGTGCGAAGCTACGACAACTGCAACAAAAATCCAATGTAGTCTCTGGACAAAAAAAAGTGAAGTGTTTTTAACCATTTTTATTTGTCTTATAAATATACACAATATGGCAAAAGTATTGGGACACCTACATTTCTCGGTCATATGGGGTTCTTCACCAAACTGTCCCCACAAACCTGGATTTTTGTGGGGACCTTAACCCCTATTGAACTGAAGAAAAAAGTTTTTTCATGCTGACTGCACCCCAGGTTTACTCACCTCAACTACATCAGTACCTGACTTTACTAACACCCTTGTGGATGAATAATCTCCACAAAATCTAGTGGAACATCTTTCCAGAAGCTTATTATAACAGGAAATTAGAACTAAATGTGGAGTGCAATTTACCAATCTTGCGGTCAGGTGTCCACAAACTTCCACATAGTACACAAAATATACAATAATACATGGATTTTTTGCGGGTGGTCTACATGTTCTCGATTCTCACACGGCTCTGATTGTAGACCTCCTCACCTATGTGCGATTTTGACCACGATGTTGCTTCGTCTTGTGTATTGTCCTCGTGATTCGGGTTTTTTTTTTTGGTTGAAAAAAAGACATTCATCTCGCCTTCACACACAAGTAAGAGTGAGCGGAGTAGTGTTCTGAGAAAGTGATTAATATCAGATTGGGACAGAGCCCTTGAGGAACGCTGTTTGAATCATCCTCATTTTTGCTTCACAGCCATAACTGGGTTGAATGTTAGTTAGGGGAAAACCAGATCATTTTAGTGACTCGGTTCTTTGAATCATGTTTATCCAAATGAACGAATCTGTTTTGAGTCATTTAGTTCTACATACTACATACATACTACATACAACTTTGCCTATTGTTCCAATAATGAAAAAAATGATGATGCAGCTTAGGACAAATGATGATAAACTTAATGAGTAGCTTCACCTCTCGTATCTTCTTGTCCACGTTAGTACTTTTGTCACGTGACTTCCATAAATATCGGAAAAATAATGCCAGGATTCGGACCAAAAAAAAAACCAGTACTGATCTATTGCATGGTGTAGCATCTATGGGAGTCACGTGAACGAATAAACAAATCAGACCAGAGGACCCATGAATGAACTACAATTCTGTTTCTTGTACATAACCTACGGAGATTTTGCTACGCTTGGCTCGTGCGCGTCCAGTAGAAAACGAACAAATCAGTCTTTCAGACGACTCGTTCTTCTGAGTCACATTGAAGAGTCGTTCAAAATGAACGAATCGTTTATGAATGACACCTTTATTGGATATAATAGCCACTAAGCAGAGGAAGTATAACTCTCATCTCAATCACTGGTGAATGCCAGGTGTGTGTGTGTGTGTGTGTGTGTGTGTGTGTGTGTGTTGCATAGTAGCTATGTCACCTGTTTAGTCCGTCTGCAAGAACAGATGAAAGACCTGCTTATCATTATTATCATGACGATCTCTCATCATCTCACTATCTCTCTCTCTTTCCCAGACATACACATCTTTGCTTCGTTTTCCTCACGCTTTCGCCCTCGAATGAACGCGAGCCTGAATTGGATCGTTACTTTATTAACACAATATGTCTGATTTACTTTGAGCACCATTAAGACCGGCTCATTTGCTAAAGCACAGAAAATAAATTGCACTCTTAATTTGTTTCCTGTCTGCCGGCGATCCTGCTAACAATGATGGCTGTTTAAAATAGCAGCGCCGCTGAAGCAGCTCATTTGCATACACTTTAGGCTTGTGGTCTTTTGTCTCGAGGCTGCGTGGAGCACAAAGCGAGCGGTCAAAAGATTTTCTTTCCCCTCCGTCGAGATTGAGGTTACACCCTAAAGCGCAAGGAGTGAACATTATATAGACAAAAGATTGTGCTTTTCGAACATCCCATTCCACATTAAGTCCCCATTTACTGTTATATTAAGCTCCACTCTTCTGGGAAGATGTTTGTGGGGATTCATTCAGAAACAAAATGTGTTAGTAAAGTCAGGCAGTGATGTAGGTGAGGTAAGGAGGCCTGGGGTGCATCCCGAAGGTGTTGGAGCTCTATAGCAGGAGATCTTCCACTCCAACCCATGGAAAGCAGGTTTGGGTCTCTTAGTTAAAGTAAAGGAAAAGATGCATCGGATGACGTTTTAAATAAGTGTGTGGGTGCGGTGGATAGATTGGACAAAGAGAGCTGGATTGGTGCACTGGTGTTCATCATCGCTCCAGTCATCTGTCCTCATCAGCATGCTGCGTTTTTTTTTTTTTCCCTCCCAGATGCAGACTGTACCAACACATTTGAATCACACACTAATACTAATTCATCGTGAACCGTTCTGTCTTTCCTCAGCTCAGTTCAAGAAACTCGCCCGATTCCTGGATACTGTGATTTACATTTACATTAACGCCTTTTGGCAGATGCCCCAATTATCTCATTCATGCATTCATTGAGCAGTTGAAGGTTGCTCAAGGGATTTGAACTCACAACCTTCTGATTAGTAGTCCAACATCTTAACCACTGAGCCATCACTACCCCTGAGCTACTCATAGCTAAGTACTGCTGCTGTAATCATAAATCGTACACCTTTATTAATGCTGGGTGATGTTGCCTGGGTTACTGATCAGATGGTCAGGGGTTCAAACCCCAGCGGTGCTGTACCATGATTGATGTTGCGCTCTGACCCATTAATGGCATGTGGCAGACCTACCAGAATTATTTCATTTACGGTACGAGGTTGAAGCATTTGAGGTGTTCCCGTGTGCTGTGAATACTTCAAGAGCTTTTACATTAAGTTTATTGTGTTCTGTTTACATTAGATTTTCTATCCAATCAGATTTGAGCCATCACATGTTGCCGGGGTCGAAGCAATCTTTCGTGAGCCTTCGAAAAGACAAGCTCCTTCTTTAGAACAATACGAAAGAAAAAAGATGACAGAAGGTTAATGGGAAGGACGATCCGCTGTGGTGCCCCCTAATGGAAGCAGCTGAAAGAAGACGAAGAAGTTAATGGGAAACTACGATACATTTTCCGTGGTGAATTTCACAGAAGCTGAACACCGATATTAAAACTGTTTTAAACGAAGCTAAAATGCGACAGCAGCAGTTTTTCAGGAAAATAGCGAGGTCTTCACAGCGAACGCTTTTATCGTAGACAAGACGATACGCATCTCTCGATGCACGATGTCTGGACGTCCCCCTAACGCATGAGAGCGAAGCACCTCGACCTCCCCCTCCCCCACTAACCACCAGTGGTAAAATTGATGTGAAGCCATTACAGCGGCTGCGAGCAATTATAAAGAATTGATCTCATTCGTGCCGTAGCGCCGCAACGTTAACGTTAGGCCAATATTCTGATAGCGTTTAAAGCAACTCGCTCTTCTAACTCTCCCCATTTTTTGGGGGGGGTTTCCTTTTTTCCGTCCTTCCTGAGATCCCGCCATAAATACTGATTACAGCCACATCCAGTGGCTTCGCTCCTTTTCCCCGCCGACAAAGATGGAATCCGCAGCATCTGGGTGCCGTGATGAATCGCTGATGTCCTTGGCGCAGTTCATTTGCAATCCATTACGGCGCATTAGCTCGGTGTCAGAGACCAACCCAAACACGATGCATCACTACCGAGCCGAGACGAGAACCCGTCCGATTCCACAGCTCAAACCCCCCCCCCCCTCTCCCCACCCCCTGCACTGTACACGCCAGCCAAAAGCGCCCGCATACCATCT
Source organism: Silurus aristotelis (assembly GCF_946808225.1). NCBI lineage: Eukaryota > Metazoa > Chordata > Actinopteri > Siluriformes > Siluridae > Silurus > Silurus aristotelis. The sequence continues at coordinate 2,655,687 of NC_139590.1, forward strand.
TTTCTCTTCGCTAACGCCTCCTGGATGAGATAGGAATTCGCCGTATGTGTGAGTTTTAGAAGGAAATGCACACAGAAAACATTATGCCTCTGTAGATATGCCGTAATGAGAAGAATAAGAAACGACACGCTCCCATGTTGTGCACTTGGGTGTGGATTGTGTAATGAAATACGGTTGAGTATTTTCAGTAAAATGGGGTAAGTTCTCACATCTACTGGAGCTGTGGATTCCAATCCCATGGTCACTTCCCATCATTGACAATTTAAAGCTGCCGTTAATGTCTGCAGAGCGAAACTGACTGAACGGATCAAAAGAACGCTTCATTTCCATCATTGATTTTATATAGAGCTTTAGCGTCTAGAATTTTGCCGCTCGAAATCACACACGGATTAAATCGTGCCGTCAGATTACATTTATTTGAACAAATTGCAATAAATAGTTATAATTTAGTTAGTTTTTCCTGGTGCTTTTTTTCGCTTGATTTTATTATTATTATATCCTTTGAACGTTATTTTCGGTTCGTCACATTTATTTTGGGCCTCAAGCCGTTTATGAAAATCAGCCAATCAGACCAATCAGAATCCGGAATTCAGCAGCGATTGGGTGATCATTTATCCGATTCCTTGAGTCACATCTTTTACTGTATACTGGAAAACTGTTTGGAGAAATCTCTTCTGTGATGTGGAAAACAAATACAGGTCTAAATGAATAGCGATATCTTCTCATTTTACAGGATGCGGTTCTCATTCGATACGCCTTCAAACTGATCATGTTTTACATTTTATCTCCCCAAAAATAGATTTTATGTTATATTATATAATATTTAGGTTTATATTAAAGGTGCAGTTGAGAACCAGGTTGTGTTGGACAAATAAAATGTAATGTAAAAAGATTGAAGTATATTACTGTTACTATGCAGAAATTTTTTTATTTATATCTATATATAATCTTTATGATAATAAGGAGATTTCAAATGTAAAGTGTATATAAATAAAATAAAATGTAATAGATTTTTGTAAAAGAAAATCAATTTCCAATTATTACATAAACATTTTATAACTTAATATTATGTAATAAAATTACGTAAATAATATAATCAATATGATAAAATAATATGAATAAAATACAAAATATTATCTAACGAATGTGATTTATTTTATTTATTTTTACAAATGATTATAAAATGATTATTATATGATCATTTGTAAATATAAATTCACATCCATAAGGTAATATTTAGTATTTTATTCATATTATTTTATCATGAATAAAATACTAAATATTACCTAATGAATGTTAAAAAAAAATATGAATAATTATAAAATAAATATTATTATTAATAAGATAATAAAGTATTTTATTAAGAAATTAAGTCAAATAAATACATTAAAATACTAAATAATACCTGTTTTTTTCAATATAAAAAGTAATAGTTTTTATTTAATAAATCAATAAATATAACTATTAAAACAGAGAAAAATGTAATTATCCAGCATCATATTGCATATTGTTTGTTTATTTGTCGGCACGCGCCTGTAGCTCGACCCTGCGCCGCTTCTCCTAGCGTGTTAAACAGAATAGCTACGCTGATATCTCAAGCAAATCCACAAAAATCACATTTTTCATGCCCTCATGCGTTTTCCCGCTCGCTCTCGGCACTCTGGTGGGCAGAGTTTCATGAAATCAATGTCAGGAATAGGATGAAGTCAGACTGAATCTGGAGACGTATCTGCGAGGAAAAGGAATAAACACACAGATTTACTACCCATGAGTTCACACATCACAAGTGCAACATGAAAACACATCACGCGTCCACGGCGTCCACAGCGTGAAGGTCTGCAGCTCCATGCCTCGCGCTGCAGGAACCCACAAAGCCACACAAACGCAGTTTAAAAGATCAGCTTTTAAAATTTATTTATTTATAAACCGTTAATCATTTAAAAGGGAGAAAGATAAAGAGAAGAAATTACGAAAAAAAAGTTAAAAGACAGTATAAACCAATCAGTATAAACTAAATTCTGGATTCTGATTGGCCGGAAGGTGTTGGTATTATCATTTCTATGGGAACAAATCTAGATGAGTTGTTATTTATGGAAAAAGTATACAGTGCCAACACTTTCGTAACAGTCAGAGGTAACATTTACGGACGTAAAAATCCTTTTTTTTAAGTAACTTGTTGACAATCTGTGGCAATAAATGTAGCTATAAACAGGTATAAAAGAATGACTTCTCATTGGAAGCTGCGTCTGATGGGAAACTAAGTTCAAGTCCAGCATCGACAGTTCATATACTCGAAAAAAGTCTAGACCTTTCACCATTTAAAAACATTTGGTGCATCATGAAACGAAAAATACAACAAAGGAAACCCAGAACTGTTGAGCAGCTAGAATCCTGTATCAGACACATACAGGACAACATTCCTCTCCCAAAACTTCAGCAACTGCTCTCCTTAGTTCCCAGATGTAAAAAAGACAGAAGACGTGATGCTACACAGTGGTAAACGTGACTTTTTAAAAAAGTGTTGTAGCCAATAAATTCAAAATGACCTTGTTTTTTCCTCCAAATGGTAAATTTTCTCAGTTTAAAAATGTTATTGTGAATAGATTATGAATTTATGAGACTTTTTCGGTTTTCATTTTATTTATATATATATATATATATATATATATATATCAATGATAATAGCCAATGATAATGATATGATACATTGAAGATACATATGAAGCAGTTCTCGATACGATACGATAAGTTACCCCTATTAAATTTTATTTCTTTGGTTCAAACAGACAACAAATCATCAGTTCACTTAAGCGCCTTCTGACTTCTAACATGTGGCCCCATTCACACACACTCCATTGTAGTGCAGAAAAAAGAAATAAAACCAGACCTTCTTTTCCTGTTGTGTCTGCAGGAAGTTACAGCTCTACCTCTGCCATGTTAATCTGTATTGTATGTGACTCTCAGGACACGCCTCGGTCTCCGTAGCGTTGATACGCCGTATTCACGTAGCAGCAGCGGTGCTGAGAGAATGCGCTCGAGAAACAGTGACGAGAAAATCAATCAACATAGAAAATAGCGGTCACAAATTATTGGTTTACTTTTAAAAACCAAAACTTTTATAATAACCAAAACTTTTACTATTTATTTTAATTTGATGCATCACATCGACAAATTTTCTCCAATTGCACCCAAATTTTGTTTGACGAACATTGAACAGATATTACAAAAAAAACAGCTTTTATCACTATTTTTATTCCTTTTTTTTTTTTTCTATTAAGAAAAACAGGACAATCGCTCAGGTTACAATACCCATGACATTTGTTTTATTATTGAACACAAGCCCCACTGGCACTACAATGTCCATGTCATTTTTTATTACTATTAAACATAAGCCTGTTTCTTTACACGACAAAAGGCCATAAACGAACAGAAACACAGATAAACTGACCTCGTTTCTTATTTCTTATTTCTTATTTAATCAGTTGCTAACACAAACTAATATAAATAACCAAACATCTTGACATAGGTAGTTTGTAGTTTGTATAAAAGGACACCATTTGAAATGCATGCATTAACCCTCTGTTTTCCACAGCATCAACACTGCATTCATGACATGACACGTGTTCATATTGCAGATAATAATAATAATATTAACAATGTTAAAGCGTGAGCAGCGGTGAGTAAGGAATAAATGCTTCACACTTCACCTGGATGTTGTGGTGGGATTTATCCCTTTCCTTATGGAGGTTGGGAATGTCAAGATTTGACAGTAGTAGAAGCTGCTGGTGTCTGTGTGAGTTTGTTTAGCCAACAGCACCATTTGCTGTGAGAGCGAGCGATAAACATGACCATATGGGCCACTGTCAGGGCACTGTACACACACACACGCTCACACACACACACACACACACACACACACACACACACACACACACTATACACTATACACTATACACACTGTATATACACACACATTACTCTCACTGTATACACACACACACACACACACTATACACACTGTATATACACACACATTACTCTCACTGTACACACTTACACACACACACACACTATACACACTGTATATACACACACATTACTCTCACTGTACACACACATACTGTACACACTGTACACTTACTGTATATACACACATACTGTACACACTGTACACTTACTGTATATACACACACACATACTGTACACACTGTACACTTACTGTATATATACACACACATACTGTACACACTGTACACTTACTGTATATATACACACACATACTGTACACACTGTACACTTACTGTATATATACACACATACTGTACACACTGTACACTTACTGTATATATACACACACATTCTGTACACACTGTACACTTACTGTATATATACACATACTGTACACACTGTACACTTACTGTATATATACACACATACTGTACACACTGTACACTTACTGTATATATACACACATACTGTACACACTGTACACTTACTGTATATATACACACACATACTGTACACACTGTACACTTACTGTATATATACACACATACTGTACACACTGTACACTTACTGTATATATACACACACATACTGTACACACTGTACACTTACTGTATATATACACACATACTGTACACACTGTACACTTACTGTATATATACACATACTGTACACACTGTACACTTACTGTATATACACACATACTGTACACACTGTACACTTACTGTATATATACACACACATTCTGTACACACTGTACACTTACTGTATATATACACACACATACTGTACACACTGTACACTTACTGTATATATACACACATACTGTACACACTGTACACTTACTGTATATATACACATACTGTACACACTGTACACTTACTGTATATACACACATACTGTACACACTGTACACTTACTGTATATATACACACACATACTGTACACACTGTACACTTACTGTATATATACACACACATACTGTACACACTGTACACTTACTGTATATATACACATACTGTACACACTGTACACTTACTGTATATATACACACACATTCTGTACACACTGTACACTTACTGTATATATACACACATACTGTACACACTGTACACTTACTGTATATATACACACATACTGTACACACTGTACACTTACTGTATATATACACACACATACTGTACACACTGTACACTTACTGTATACATACACACACATACTGTACACACTGTACACTTACTGTATATATACACACACATACTGTACACACTGTACACTTACTGTATATATACACACACATACTGTACACACTGTACACTTACTGTATATATACACACACATACTGTACACACTGTACACTTACTGTATACATACACACACATACTGTACACACTGTACACTTACTGTATATATACACACACACTGTACACACTGTACACTTACTGTATATATACACACATACTGTACACACTGTACACTTACTGTATATACACACACGCACACAAAATATTGTACACACACTATGCACACGGCACACGCTGTACACAACTGAATTTTGTTTTGAATTGAAAAGTTTTATTTAAAATAAACGCAAATGTTTGATATTGTCTCATGTTATGTTATATCATTTGATATTATATAATATAATATAAACCCACACTTTGACCTATTTGTAAGTAAATACTGAAGTGTGAGTAATGATTTTGTTCGGTAGCGACTGTATCAACATACAGTGTGAAATGTGTACAATCATAATCAAATACACCAGCTGGCTGTGTGTTTATGTGTGATGTACGTGTGTGTGTGTGTGTGTGTGTGTGTGTGTGTGTCATTTAATGGCTACCGGGCTTTCTGACTAGCCGTATACACACACACCCACACACACACACACACACACAGCGCACTGCTCCTTCAGATGGTTCAGCTTCACACTGCGCTCCCCGCACCCCTGCGTGAGCCTAATTAAAGTAATTAATCAGCAGAATTAAGCAGATTTCATACACCCCTCTTATATCTTAGTGGTTAAGGCACTGGTCTTTGGATGAGAAGGTCATGAGTTCTAATCCCAGCCTCACCTCACTCAAGTTCTTATTACTGGGCCCATGAGCAAGGCCCTTAACCACTCCTGTGGCAGATTATGTTGTTTTTTCCAGAGAAGCATAAAGTGAAATTGAGTGGTCTTGGAATCAGTATGTCATAAATTCAAATCCCAGTCTCACCAACCACACATTCCTTGGCCCCTGAGCAAGGCCCTTAACCACTCTTGTGGCAGAGTATGTTGTTTTTCCCAGGGAAGAATAAAGTAAATCAGGAGAGGTAGCTTACTGGTTAAGGCACTGATCTTTGGTTTAGAAGTTCATGAGTTCAAATCCCATACTCACCAAGCTACATTCCTTAACCACTCCTGTGGCTGACTATGTTGTTTTTCTCAGAGAAGCATGAAGTGAATATGGAGTTGTTTTTGGAACAAAATGATGTGAGTTTAAATCCCAGCCTCACTGATCTCCTATTCCTGGGCCTTTCACCAAGGCCCTTGTCCACTCTTGTTGCAAAGTATGTTGTTTTTCCTACATTTGTGGTGAAGGCACTGGTCTTTGGATTAGAAGGTCATGAATTTAAATCCGAGCCTGAACAAGCTACATTTTCAGGGCCCCTGAGCAGGGCCCTTGACCACTCTTTTGCTGGAGTATGTTGGTTTTCCCAGAGAAGCATAAAGTGAGGAGGAAATGGTAACTTAGCAGTTAAGGCATTGGTCTATGGATCAGAAGGTCATGAGTTTAAATCCTAGCTGTATGAATGAGACAAATGTAAGTCTTTCTGGATAAGAAGCATCTGCCAAATGGCATAAATCAATAAACTACAGGTATCTCGCCTTTTTATGACGTTCACTCTCAGACACGTGCAGCTGCGGTACAGACCCAAGCTTCCTGTCGCACCGTGGCTGATATGAAAGCGCATGGGTGTTGGGTTCATCCCACCGTACGCCTGTTTGTGCTTTAAAGGGAGCATCAGCTCGAGGAGGCGCAAGCAACAGGAACACGGAGGAAGAGAAAGAGAAGAGGGTGAGGTGAGACGGTGTGAGAATTAATTAACACCTAAAACAGCAGCAGCCTATTAAGATGGAGATAGAGAGAGCGAAAGAGACAGATAGAGAGAGAGAGAGAGAGAGAGAGAGAGGGTGAGAAGGATACAAAAAAAAGGAGACGCAGGATGGTAAAGAGAACCTCTGCGTAGCTTGACACGATAGAATCCCCCATATAGAGAATGTGGGATGAAAGTGCAGCGGAACACAGAAACGAAAAGAATAACCAGACATGCTGGCCCACCATGGCCTCTTTCTTCTCCTCCTTCTTCTTCTCCACTCTTTTTTTTTTTACTTTCTTTCCAGCTGCTGCAGGACAAGAGATGACGTGGACTCTCAGTGAATTGCTAATCGGCCAAACCCAGGAAGACTGGGGGGACAGAGTGTGGGGGTGAAAGAGAGAGGATGAGGAAATACGAGAGAGTGTGAGAGAGAGAGAGAGAGAGAGAGAGAGAGAGAGAGAGAGAGAGAGAGAGAGAGAGAGAGAGAGAGAGAAAAGAAAGACAGAGAGAGAGGGAGGTGGTTTGACGCATCCAGACTGCAACCATTGGCTTTTTTTTTCTACATTGGGGATCAGAAAAGAGCTGCAGAGAGGCACTACACTGAATACAGGATGCATTCATCCTCCTCCACCCCTCCCTCTATCCACCTCTCTCTCTCTCTCTCTCTCTCTCTCTCTCTCTCTCTCTCTCTCTCTCTCTCTCAGTCTCATTCTTTCTCAGTCTCTCTCTATTATCTATCTGTCTTTCTATGCATTCATCAATAGAGTCATCCCCGAGCTCACAAAAACGAACAACTCATTCATCTTGCTTGCTCATAAACACATAAACACACACACACACACACACACACACACACACACACACACACTGGGTGTGTGTTTACGATACAGCGCACGTCTCGAAACGTAGCAAACGTCTCGATGACCTTCGAACGTTATATGATGCATCTGTGTTGAGATGTAATCCAGTGTGTTTTATTACTGATTGAAAGACGTTACTGGGACCAACAGAAAAAAGCGCAACCTCTTTCCTCTCCTACTGACAACACTAGCGAACGTTTTCCAAGAAAAAATGGCTAGCTATTATAGCGGATCAAGCTAAAACTTTTCGGCAGAACTTTTAACCTTTAAATGCATCTTCATATTAGAATTTCCAAGCTGTCGAAGTTGTAAATGTCAAAGTCGGAGCAAGGCATTATTAGCTTTCTAGACAATCCTCATTAACAATGAGTGCTCTTTAGTTTCAATAAAGTGATCCAGGTATGCCGCATGGCTTTGACCTTCATGGCTTTTCCACTCAGATAAATCAGGATATGATGAAATGGCAACTCCAGTAACAAGTACATGAGATTATCCAGAAGTAGCATCATATCATTCCATTGTCTGGACAATAGGTCAGTAGGATACCTGGAATACACAAGCTTGGGAACATTTTCTTGGACTATATGTGTCTGGAAACACAGGGCACTTATATGAATACTGAATACTGTATATGGAGCCTTGACACAGAGGAGCCTGGGAATGCCGAGCTTTGGAACATATAGATTTTGGAATCTTTGTAAAATAGGGTCCTGGGAATATAAAGCATTGTGACATGGGGGGAAATGAGAATATTCAAACACAGGTCCCTGGATGTATATCGGTTTAGAACATAGATACTTTGGAATATAAGCCAAACATAGATTGCTGGGAATTTAAAGGTCTTTGAACATGCATTCCTGGGAATATGGAGCCTTAGAACATGGATCATTGAGAATATAGAACCTTAGAACATAGGTTCCAGGGAATATAGAGACTTTGACCATAGATCCTTCTGAATATAGAGCATTTGATTATAGATCCTTGGGAATATCGATCCTTGGAACTTAGTTTTCTTGGAATATAGAGTATTTGAACATAGATACCTTGGAATATTGAGCCTTGAAAAATAGATCCCTAGGAAAATAGAGCTTTGGAGCATAGGTTCCTAGGAATACAATCCTGTCTTAGAATATATGCTCTTTAGATCATCAGTTATGGATGTGGGGCTTTGGGAAGAATGTAATGTTTGGGACACTGGGATTATTAAACAATGACAAAAGGATATATGGGCCTTAGTGTTACAGGAACCCTGGAACATAAAGCCTGGTTGGAGCAAAAGTCACCAGGAGTCTTGGGAATATGGGGCTGTAGGGAATACAACAGTCTGTAACAGTATTTTCCTCAAAATGTTTGGTGAAATTCCCACAAACTGGTCTTTAATTCTGAGCCATTGTTGTATATGACACTATAGCCCAGTTATTGCTTACGGTTGTTTCTCTGCAGAGGGTTTGGTAGCAGGAGTTCTGTGTGAAGCACACACCCACACACCCCACAGGAGAGTTCGGGGAATACCTAAGCAAACTCTGCATCAATAGGGAGCACACACTCACATCATTATTTTCGCTTGCAGAAATTCCCAATTGCATGGGGTGTGTGAATATTGATGTTAGAAAATACACACAAATATCAGGACAGTAGCTTCAGGAATAAAGCAATATCATGTGACTCATCAAAGCATCATATTTGGGATTGTTACCCAAACAGCGATGTCATATGTAGGATGGAAACGCTGACCATGGTAGAAGAGTGATACTTCTCAAAGTCAGCTATATTGGAATATTGTGGTTTGGGCATTCCTTGTTTGTACTGAATCACAGGCCAGATCATGTAGCATGGTCGTCTGCAGATTTTGCAAAGCTGCTATGCACATGACAGAAAGAGAAGCCTCACAGAAAGATGCCTGTGTAAATGTTTCCTGCTCACTTGATTTCATCCAGATACTAGAACTGCTTTCCATTTATTGTCAAAGCTCAGACATCAATTCTTTTATTTTTTTAGCTTGTTTATACAGTAAGTGGGAAATAACAGAAATGCTTCCATGTTCTGTCAGATGTTATATTTTCTTTCTTTGCTGAACTCAGAGATGAGAAAACCATCTTGAGTTTCTTAGTAATAATTAAGATTTGAAGTGGAATATAGAGCTTTAGAGCATACATCTCTGGGAAAACAGATCCTTAGAACTGACTACAGTGGCCAGGGTCATACAGAGGTTTTCCAAGACGGGTTCCACTCGCAAGGGTCCATCACAGAACTCGAGTCCTCGTGCTCTCCATAAGATGCAGAAGCTGCTTCAAAAACAGAGTTTTTGCTTTAGAGGTTGCAAGAGAGGAAGGTCCACGTGTCAGTGCTCAGACTGTACGCCGCACACCGCAACAAGTCAGTTTGCAGACCTTCCTCCCAGAAGAAGCCTCTTCTGAAGCTGCTCACAAGAAAACCCACAAACAGTTTTCTGGAGAATAACCTGTCCAAGAGCATGAATTGTCCATAATGAGACTAAGATAAACCTGTTTGGATCAGATGGTGTTCAGCATGTGTGGTGATGCCCTGGTGAGGAGAACCGAAAAAATTGTGTCTTGCCTACAGTAAAGCATGGTGGTGGCAGCATCATGGTCTGGGGCTGGATGAGTTCTGCTGGTACTGTGGAGCTGTGGTTCATTTAGAAAACACATTTAGGTGCACTTACTGTTGTGAGATGCTGTAGATCCCTGGAAATAGACATTCTTAAACCATACAATAAATCCCTTGGAATAGAGAGCATTAAAACATAAATAGAAATATAAATCGTTAGAACAAAGATGCTCGGAAATATAGCACCTTAGAACATTTAACCCTCGGGAATAAAGAGCCTTAAGAACATCTAGAATCAGAACATGGATCCCTGGGTATGTGGAATATCATAACATTGATTCCTAAGAATATAAACCCACAGAACATATATTCTTGGGAAAGTAGATCATTAGCACTTAGATTTATGGGAATATAGAGCGTTAGAACATACTGATAGAGCAGTTCTCAAATCAATCTCCTGATTTAGTTGCCTCCTTGGTTTTTATCATTTTTTGCCAATGTGACGAGGGTCATAGGGCTGATTTCAACACCGGACCCCAAGCCACTGACGTCCTGCCCACATTTTTCCTATTGTCTCATGTTTTTCGTGTCCCTCGTCCTTTTCCCCTTCAGCGAATCAGTTTATTCCATCCTGCTTTACATGAATACATCAATGTATCGTTCCTTAAAATTGGGTCTGAAATGTCCCAAAAATATTGCCACCCCTGTACATTACACACAAGTAGATTGACATACATATACTATAGCTTGGCGACTGGCTGTGTGTATGCGTGAGTGTGTGTGTGTGTGTGTGTGTGTGTGTGTGTGTGTGTGTGTGTGTGTGTGTGTGGAGCAGTGTGTGCTAAATTGTAAAGCAGCACGAGGAGCGCCATCGCTGCGAACGAAATCAAATTAGTGTCTACTCGGTGTGTTGGCATGGCTGACCAGTGTGTGTGTTAATGAGTGCTGCCACGCTGCAGAGAGAAGTACAAAGCGTACGCCGCAGTGAATCCACACACACACTAACACACACACACACACACACACACACACACCACAACCACCACTGAGGAGTGTGAACGCACCCCCTGTGAACCATGTGCTGTCTGAGCAACCTGGGTGAGAGTGTGACTCGAGTGTTTTTGTGTGTGTGTGTGTGTGTGTGTGTGTGTGTGTGTGTGTGTGTGTGTGTGCATCTATTCAGCATCGCACTTACACAAATGTCTTGCAGAAATGGAAGTATATGAAAGATTTCAACATATAAAAAATGAGATTTTTACTGTATTTGAGAATTTTTTTTTTTTAGCATTTAAAAAACATTTTCTGAGGGTAAATAAAATAAATATTATCAATACATACCTCAAGAAAAGTACACCAATTCAGGCTAGCTTTTTAGCTACGAAAGTTAGTTGCCCCACCCACCATGCTAGTTGCCCCACCCACTGATCAAGGTTTCTATGGCAACCGGGAGCATGACAGCAACTTCCTAACACAGCGACAATGCAGCAATAAATATATATATATATATATATATATATATATATATATATATATATATATATATATTTTTTTTTTTTTTTTTTTTAAGAAAAGTGCAATGTAAATGCGAAAAATTTTATATACGATTAAATTAATCATTATTATATAAAATTTTTAGGACGTGGGATGAACATTGGGCGTAAATTGAACAAGCTGCAGATAAGAAACACAAACCCCAGCTCGTGATGGAGTGACAGAATCGTTCTGATCGTTTCATCTGCGCTGTAAAAGTGACCCGGAGAGCATTCGGTGTTCAGAGCGCCGCTGACACAGATACACGCCAGGAACACGAGAACATGGCTCATCCTCCACCAGCTGTTTTTAGAACGTCCTTCAGTCCCTGCTGGCCAAAACCCTGCACACTTCACATCGTTTTATCCCTCGCTCCGTCTTTTACTTATCCTTTACTTCTAGTCTCTCTGACTGTCTCCATGTCTGTATTTCTGTCTGGTTGTTTTTCTCTCCACTATTTTTGTCTTTTTTACGTATGCTTCACTTCAAGCCTCTATACATGTCCCCCTGTCTGTCTCTCTGTCTCTTTATCTGTCTCCCTCCACTTGTCTTTCACTCTTTCTGTTTCTCTATCTATCTGTCTCTCTGGTTGTCTTTATGGTTGTCTGTCCGTCTCTTTGTCTGTCCGTTTATCTGTCTCTGCCCATCTCTTTTACTTATCCTTTACTTCCAGTCTCTTTGACTGTCTTCCTGTCTGTATCTCTGTCTGTATCTTCATCTATCTGTCTTTCTCTTTGTTTGTCTGTTCTTTATTTTACCTTTAACATATGCTTTCTCTCTATTTGTCTTTCTGTTCATCTGTCTCTCTCTCCCAATGTCTCTATTACTTATTCTTTACTCTGGCTTTTACTTATCCTTTACTTCCAGTCTCTTTTTCTGTCTCCCTGTCTGTATCTCCATCTATCTGTCTCTCTTTTTCTCTCTCTGTCTGTATCTTTGTCTGACTCTCCATTGGAGTGTCTCTCTGTGTCTCTCCATTTGTCTTTCTGTCTGTTTGTTCATCTGTTTTTCTGTCTGACTCTTAACCTTTACTTCCAGTCTCTCTGTCTGTCTCTCCATCTATCTGTCTCTCTGGTTGTCTGTCCATCTGTCTGTCTCTCCATTTGTCTCTCTTTTACTTTGTCTGTTCGTCTGTCTCTCTGTCTATCTCTATTACTCATCCTTTACTCTGTCTGTTTCTTATCCTTTACTTCCAGCCTCTCTGGCTGTCTCCCTGTCTGTATTCAATTCATTTTTATTTGTATTGCGTTTTTAACAATAAACATTGTCTCGAAGCAGCTTTACACAGATAATGCAGTAATAAAAAATTAATGTTCTTTATAAGTAAGTCTGTCCCTGATGAACGAGGCGGTGGCGACTGTGGTGAAGGAAAAACTCCCCGAGATGGCATAAGGAAGAAACCTTGAGAGGAACCAGACTCAAGAGGGAAACCATCCTCATCTGGGTTGCACCGAATGTCCATTTATAGCAGATATACGATGTTGCGGGGGGCAGTGATGATGATCAGAAGTGAAATGTAGTCCTGAGTCAGTGTAGGAGACTGTTGACATTAACAACAGTCAAAATCCATCCTCAAAGCTCCCGTTCTTACTCCGGAATTTCATGGAACCACCAAAGGCGTTGATGAGAAACCGTCCCCAGCAGCACAGAGTCCCCTCCAGTCGAAAAGAACACTATCCAGAGGCAGGCCGGGACGAAGTGGGGAGATCCACGGAGGGGAGAGGGGCAGGAACAGTGGTCACTGGAGCCTCAGGAGCATGTTTAACTCGACCGAGAGAGAGAGAGAGAGAGAGAGAGAGAGAGAGGTGACAGGAAGAGATGGATATGGATTATCAAGTGTCCTTATTGGTGTATGAAAGAAATGTCACTGTGCAGTTTGGACTCCGGCAACACTCGCTCTGGCAGCAGAAGGTAACACCAACATAAGGGATCTCTGGGATAAGAGACGACCCACCACACCACCGTCAACAAACCTGAGTGAATGTGTGAATGTGAGGGGACGACAGCATACAAATATTCCAGTTCACCAAACACTCTATATCCATGTTCCCTCCAGATCTGAGCCTTTACCTAAGAAAAATCTACTGATAAAAGACTCGACTAAATAAACATGTTTTCAACCTCGACTTGTAACGACATCAGATTTCTAATGTATCCCTGTCTCTCTCTCTCGCTCTCTTTTTGTCTTTCTGTCTGTCTGTCTCTCTCTATCTGTCTGTCTCTCTGTCTGACTCCATCTTTAATCCTTTACTTCCAGTCTCTCTGGTTGTCTCTCCATTTGTCTGTCACTCAATTTGTCTGTCTGTCTGTTCACCTGTAAGTCTATTCGTCTGTCTGTCTGTCTGTTTTTTTTTAGTTATCCTTCACTCCATCTTTTACTTATTTTACTTCCAGTCGCTCTAACTTTCTCTCTTGCTCGATCTCTGTCGGTCTCTCCATTTGTCTCTCCACTTGTTTGTATGTCTCTCTGTCTGTCTCTATTACCTAACATTCACTCCGTCTTTGACTTATTCTTTACTTCTAGTCTCTCTGACTGTCTCCCTGTTTAAATATCTGTCTGGCTGTTTCTTTCTCTCTGTTCATCTGTCTCTCTATTTGTTTTACCATCTCTGTCTCTTTTTCTGTCTCTTCTTGTCTCTTTGTTTGTCTCTGCATATGCCAGTCTGTCTGTATGTCTCTCTGTCTTTTTGTCTCTGTGTTTGTACACAGCTTTGGCAAGCAGCTCAGAAAACCCTTTTTCTCTTCCTTCCCCTTGTTTTAAAGACCTTGTCATCTTTTCCAGCTCTGTAGTTTTTCTCTTTTCCTGCCTCATCTCACTTTATCCCGAACGATGTTTCATGCTCTGCAGTGAGACTTTAATTGAGGGCAACCCAAAAAGAAAAAAGAAGTTTGCCTGGAAACTAGGGTAGAAACGATTGTTGTCCTTTTTCCGTGTCATCGTTCACAGCAAACAGGCCGGATGCGAAATTCACACCAGGGATTCATCTGCAAGGTTTCCTCGAAATCCTGA
The DNA here is from genome assembly GCF_946808225.1 of Silurus aristotelis. Classification (NCBI taxonomy): domain Eukaryota; kingdom Metazoa; phylum Chordata; class Actinopteri; order Siluriformes; family Siluridae; genus Silurus; species Silurus aristotelis. The sequence goes on from NC_139590.1 coordinate 2,670,744, forward strand.
CCACAGAAATCTAACAAGACACTTTATGTAAGAGTCACAGACGGTTCCTGATCTCCAATCTCGTGCGTTCTCTGAAGATTAGCGTTTGTTCTGTTCTAATGTCTTTCCGAGGTCCAGCCTATAAAATTCGCAATTCTCGTCTTTATTTTTCACGCCGGTTAATAATAAACTCACGCCGCAAATGATGTCATGGTTTGGCTCTGAAACCGGTGGAGACGGAGGCCTCGGTTAGCTATCCAGCTGGTGGACGAGGACCTCAGCTGGGAAATTGCTCTGTAATCCTCTCATTTTGTGTCTCTGTCTCCTCCGCCTCCTCTCCCGGTCTCCTCGTGGCTCTTCATTCGTTTCTCCGTCACGTTCTCGCTCGGCCTCGCTGACCCCGTTCTTTAGAGCTGATTTAAAGAGAGCACAATCTGTGCTGCAGTAGATGTACGGAGAGTTTTATTTTATGTTTCAGACGATTAGGAAAGTGTGAATGGAGGGGAAAAGAGGAACGAGGTGGCGTGGATGAAACGGTAATGATGGAGCGATTGAAGGACGAGCGTAGGGTGCGACTGCTTTTAGCGACAGCATTAAAGCGGATGCCCGGGGAATCAGAGATCTTCATTGTGTCGACAGAAACAGGCCTGGAAAAGTGTGTGTATGTGAGTGTGTGCAAGAGAGAAAACGTCCTGGGAAACAAAACACAATGCAACAACACAAGAACCTGCATAATAAGATGTAACACTGTAACAGTGTCAGCTGTTTATGACTAGTACATTGTAAAATCAATGTTTATTCATGGAGCACATTTAAAACAGAAGTGCATTTAGACCAATCAATTAACTTAAATTATATCATCTTCACTGGAAGTTCAGGTGAGAACAGTGGATTGTGATTGGCTGGAAATTCAGGTGTGAATAGTGGATTGTGATTGGCTGGAAGTTCAGGTGAGAATAGTGGATTGTGATTGGCTGGAAGTTTAGGTGAGAATAGTGGATTGTGATTGGCTGGAAGTTTAGGTGAGAACAGTGGATTGTGATTGGCTGGAAATTCAGGTGTGAATAGTGGATTGTGATTGGCTGGAAGTTTAGGTGAGAATATTGGATTGTGATTGGCTGGAAGTTCAGGTGTAAATAGTGCATTGTGATTGGCTGGAAGTTCAGGTGTGAATAGTGGGACAAATACACAAAATACAAAATAGTGCTGATCAGTGGACCTACTGCATACTGATTATACAGTAATGTGCAAAAGAGGACTCTTAAGACTATGAACACAAAGTATTTATTAACAGAAACACAATGCAGTGCAAAAAAAGCAGTAGAAGCAGTCAAGAGGTGCAAAAAACAGCATGTAAACAGTATAATATGATTAAATATAAATAATAAATAGTGGTGGAATGAATTGAGATGAGTAATGAGTGTCAAGTCAAGTTTATTTCTATAGCACTTTTTACAACAGACATTTTCTCAATGCAGTTCAGGTGTGTATAGTAGATTGTGATTGGCTGGAAGTTCTGGTGTAAATTGTGCATTTTGATTGGCTGGTAGTTCAGGTGTAATTAGTGCATTGTGATTGGCTGGAAGGAGTTTAAGTAGCAATAGTGAATTGTGTTGGCTGTAGGTTCAGGTGTTTATAGAGGATTGTGATTGGCTAGAAGGAGGTAAGGTGTAAATAGTCTATCGTGATTGGCTGGAAAGAGTTTAGGTGTGAATTCTGGATTGTGATTGGCTGGAAGTTTAGGCGTGAGTTCAAATCGTTGAATACGTTTGTGTTTGTCAGTGCAACGACCATAGTTACCATAGTTACATCAAGTTCCAGGGTCTTTCAGAGTCAGAAAGCTATTGTAGACATTTCCTAATGACCTTAATGAGTTCTGTGGAGGAGTTTTGCGTGTGGAGGAACTGATATGGTGAGGCATAAGGTGAAATTGACAAACTTGAGATGAAAATGAGAAAAAGAACAAAAACAGCAGCAGGAGTTATATCCAAAAGCTTCATTATTAGTAGAGATGTGACATACTGTAATCATCTCTCTTTTGTAAATAAATATAATCTTCTGGCACTACTTTATTTCTGGGTGAAATCCGGAGCACCAGAATTGTGGGAAGGTGTGGAGAGGTGTTTGTGTGTAGGGTAGGTGTGGCGAGGTGTGTAAGTAGGGTAGGTGTGTAGAAATGTGGAGAGGTGTGTGGATAGATAAGGTGTTGAGAGGTGTGTGGGTAGGGTAAGTGTGGAGAGGTGTGTGGGTAGGAGTGGAGAGGTGTGTGGGTGGAGTATGTGTGAAGGGGTGTGTGGAGAGGTGTGTGGGTAGAGAAGGTGTGGAGAGGTGTGTGGGTAGAGTAGGTGTGGAGAGGTGTGTAGGTAAAGTAGGTGTGGAGAGGTGTGTGGGTAGGGAAGGTGTGGAGAGGTGTGTGGGTAGGGTAGGAGTGGAGAGGTGTGTGGGTAGGGTAAGTGTGGAGAGGTGAGGGTAGGGTAGGAGTGGAGAGGTGTGTGGGTAGGTGTGGAGAGGTGTATGGGTAAAGTAGGTGTGGAGAGGTGTGTAGGTAGAGTAGGTGTGGAGAGGTGTGTGGGTAGGCAAGGTGTGGAGAGGTGTGTGGGTAGGTGTGGAGAGGTGTGTGGGTAGGGAAGGTGTGGAGAGGTGTGTGGGTGGATGTGGAGAGGTGTACGGGTAGGGTGGGTGTAGAGAGGTGTGTGGGGAGGTGTGTGGGTAGATGTGGAGAAGTGTGTGGGTAGGGAAGGTGTGGAGAGTTGTGTAGGTAGAGTAGGTGTGGAGAGGTGTGAAGGTAGAGTAGGTGTGTAAAGGTGTGTGGAGAGGTGTGTGGGTAGGGTAGGTGTGGAGAGGTGTGTGGGTAGGTGTGGAGAGGTGTTTGGAGGTGTGTGAGGTACAAATCCTTCATCTATCACCAACAACGTTTCGAGTGATTAATAACAGGTGATCATTGAGATGAATGCAGTAATTACAGCTGTTGTTGCTGCTGCTATTAATAGGGGCTCTGTGAGCAGTGGGAAAGTCCTGAAAGAATTCAGGACGCTGGAAATTGGGCAGAAATATTACATATATAAATATTTTACAGCTAGTCGACTCTCTTAGGGCACCTCCACATTCATCTGAATAAGCCTGATGAAGTAACAGGTGGAGCTGCTGTTGAAAATTCTCTCCACACCAGAGTCGGTTTTAAAGCGATGTTTTGTTGTTGTAGCAGATATGACACGGTCATGTGACCTCATGAGACGTCTAATAGGCAGGAAGTAATTACACGGCTGAAGGAAATGATGCTAGACGAGTGCAGTAGAAGGAAGTCTGGGCACTTCGGATTTTGCGTTGTGGAAAACGTTCATGTAGACGCAACAGAAAAAAATCTTTTCAGATCCGAATTCATGTGGATGCAGCCTGAGATTAAGGCATGCAAGCAACCAAAGCGTTTTGTCTTTAATCCGTCGATGCTGTGGGTGTGTGAACGGCGTCTCGCTGGCTGGTAATTGTCTCTAAATCGTCTGAAAAAAATAGGAGTAATATATTAAAACTTGTCAAGTTCTACACCACGTTTCTCTGATAACCTGAGCAGCACTATGAAGTCTACTGTTAGTCATCAGTGATTATTAATACAACAATCATGGCAGGTTGCTCCAGGAATAACGCTGGTGTGGCGTAGACAGTGGGCCGGGGATACTCTCTTGCCTCAGAATTTCAGGTCGTCAGTGGTTTCCTGCCTGAATCTATCCACCTCTTAATCCCATCATTATGAGATCATCCACATTTCAGTGAAAGCATCTTCATGGAGCTTTGTGCACTTTGTGCTGGAACAGGTTTGGGTCTCCTAGTTCACGTGATGGGGAAGATTTCATGCTACTTTGCAGGACCAGTTTGGGGAAGAAGCACATACGGCTGGAAAAGTCGAGTGTCCCAATATTTTTGACTGTATATTGTGTGTGTGTGTGAGTTACAGCAAGGCAAAGTACATTATGTTCTTATGAGCAAATTTTGGATGGATGGATGGATGGATGGATGGATGGATGGATGGATGGATGGATGGATGGATGGATGGATAGATAGATAGATAGATAGATAGATAGATAGATAGATAGATAGATAGATAGATAGATAGATAGATAGATAGATAGATAGATGACAAACGATAAACAAAGTCCTGCTTTATCTCCGACTGCAGACGTTCTCCCTCCAGAAAACTTCGAGTCGACGACGTTTCTTTCTAACGCGTTTATGCGCCGCCGAACACGTCCCTGCCGATGAGCTGTTGCTATAGAAACGGTAACGTTCCACACCGAGAGCGTTAACATAAACCTGCGCTACTGTCAGAGCCGCTGTGATAAAAAAAAAAACAACGAAAAAAAACATCCAGAACCCTCTGACCAATCAGAAGCCAGATTCCGGCTGCACTGTGGTGGATAGAAAGTGTGTGTGTGTGTGTGTGTGTGTGTGTGTGTGTGTGTGTGTGTGTGTGTGTGTGTGTGTGTAAGTGTAAGTGTAAGTGTAAGTGTAAGTGTAATATATCAGGTGTTAGCCTCACAGGTTCAGTGAACATCTCTTCTCCATCCTCTGTGTTTTTCATCCTGATTCTCTCAGGTGTCTCTCTTTCTCTCCTTCACACACACACACACACACACACACACACACACACACACACACACACACACACTGATCGTCCTAAATGGTAGCCATGGAAACCCGTCCCCCGCTGCTGTTTGGCTGGTGAACTTCTTCATTTCGCCCACCTGCTGCAGAAAGACAGTGCGAGAGCGAGTCCAGCTTCGAATAGAGAGAGCACGGAAGAGAAATGGAGACACGTGCAATTAAAGACACACACACACACACACACACACACACACACACACACACACACACACACACTTATATATAATCAGAAGGTTCCGGTAGGAATTGCCCACCATCAGAACCCACCTGATTTCACTTTAAACGCGAACATTACCGCTTCATTGCGGTTTGATCGAATAGATTCTTTTTTTTGTCTTAAATAAAACTTCATATTCATCTAAATAAAGCAGCTCGATCATCTTGTTTTATTCCCGCTGCGGGCGGAATCTCATCACACGATCACCACGCTTTATTCCGCAGCGTTGCTGAATTCTCGCATTTTCTCGTAGTGCAGCTGCAAATCGCAGGGTTCTACGAGGTGGTAGCAAAAAGTTTCCAAGAAAGTATCTACGTTTACACGCGATCACCTCTCAGCGTTCCTCTGGAACGTGTCCTGGAAGTCTTCTTTTTGAAGCGAGTCAAACACCTTCTGATCTCCGCAACAGTGTCAAAACGGCGAGGTGGATCTCCATCTTTGGGAAGAGGGTGAACTCCTCAGGAGCCAGTTCTGGCGGGTAGGGTGGGTGCGGAAGTGAGATCATGTGGATAGTTTTTGTTGGTGAATGGTTTTTGGTGTTTGGGCTCATTGAAGGTCTTCCTGATCTTTTGTCGTCTTCCAGTGAAGTTCTTCCACTCTTGCGCACATGCTGCTCGAAACACCACAAACGACTCATCGCAGCGTCGCCGTATGCCAAACATACGTCATGTGAAACATCTCTGCAGATTTGCTCAGTTTCATGCAGAACTTCACGTTCGCTCTTTGTTCTAACTCGCTGTCCATGATGAAATTGCAGACCTGGTAACGTACGTGGTCAGAACAGCACCAGTTAGTTAATACTATTAGTCTCAAACCTTTGTGATACCACCTCATATTGATAGACAGTGGTACTGGTAGACAGACCACTCTGGGTTGGGTGTCGGCTTGTCCACTTGGGGGACATGTGGGTCATGCTTTATGCTTCATTCACATTTCATACCAAGTAAAATGGTCCACCATTGGGAGCAGAAGTTTGGGATGAGTGTGGGCTCTTCACATTAAGTAGATTGGCCCTAAGTGGGCAACTACAGGCCCACAACATTCCCACACATCACTCTGGGCTGGCTGTGGGCTGGTCTCAACTGGGCCCCATAGTGTTGGACCCACACATTCCACTCATTACCAGTAATGTGATCTGCCCACAGTGGTCCCATATGGGCCCCGAATGCACTCGTTCGCTTGGTATATATATATTTGATGCTGTATGTGCTGAAGTCGTGTTTTTTATAATTTTCTCCTTATCATAGTGTACAAGATCCCCAAAAAAATCCCGGCTGACAGGAAGTAAGGACACGTGTTCTTCATGTCACATGATTCTGAACCAAGACCCTTTAAGCGTAGACTTGTTATTAATGTTGACTTTAAGAGACGTCTTATGAAGGCTTGTTTGGTTAGCCGACTTGTTGCTGTGTTCTCTGTCTCGAGAGAATTGCATCGTCATTTCAATCCTTAAAAAGCAGAAAAATGGATTTTAAATGTACAATGGCACCAAATACAATCAAGTACAAGCCGAAGACTCGCAAATATACCCTTTTTTTTCCATATGCGTGACTGTAATTAGCTCCCAAGTGCAGATGGATTTCAGCTTTAACACGATAATACAGAAACATTCGAATGTAAGCGGGGTTTTGTTCCAATATGGTAGAATGGTGATTATACTGTAGCTCACCCACTGTACGTTTCAATTCCAGATGTTATTAATGCGTTTGATTTGGAATATGTTTTCCTTTTTGTTTTGTTTTTTTTAATAAAAGAAATCCCATCATATAATAAACATATTATCATCTCTGTTCGTAAACCCTTGGTTTCTTTCTTTTGAGAAAGACAGACTTGTTTGTTTGTCCTCCTGCTCATTTAAATGAATAATTTTATTAGCCTACCTGCTGTGACAGGAATAAACCATTCGCACGGATTTACTTAGGGGGGGTTTGCCCGAGCGTAGAGAGGACACGAGGTGTGATGTCGGTAAAAACTGCGATTTGAACACCAAACAAAATGGGCTTCGAGAATGGGTTTTTACTGTGTTAGTAAAAATAAATGGTACGGTCCATGTGCAGCCCCCCTTGTGTTTCAGGGGTCTTGGAATCTTCCTAATCTTTGGTCTCATTATGGAATAGAGGAAGGGAATAACACACACACACACACACACACACTATAAAATTGCACATGCACATATCCAGGAAGTGAGAGGGCAAAACACACCCACACACAGACACACACATTATAGAACTACACATACACAATTTCAGGGAGTGAGAGGGCAAAAACACACACACACACACACACACACACACTATAGAATTGCACATGCACATGTCCAGGGAGTGAGAGGGCAAAAACACACACACACACACACACACACACACACACACACACACTATAGAATTGCACATGCACATATCCAGGGAGTGAGAGGGCAAAAACACACACACACACACACACACACACACACACACACACACACACACTATAGAATTGCACATGCACATATCCAGGGAGTGAGAGGGCAAAAACACACACACACACACACACACACACACACACTATAGAATTGCACATGCACATATCCAGGGAGTGAGAGTGCAAACACACACGAACACACACACATACACACAAACACACACACACACACACACACACACATCCCCAGCTCGATCTCATCTGAGTGGGTTCCAGCATTGATTTGTTCTTGAGCCCAAGGGATGACATCACTGTGTGTATCAGAGTGTGTGCGGGTTCCTCTTCCCTGCCCGTCTTGGATTACACACCCCGTGATTGGTCGATTTTGAGCATCTCAGCCCACTGGGGTCCCGAAGCATTCTGGGACTTTTTTCCTTTTTCGTTTTTTTTTTCTTTACTCCTCTACAGCTGCAGCGGTTATCAAAGAAATGGATGAGAGAAAGGAGGGGCTGAGGAAGAGTGTGTGTATTACTGCAGTGTGTACAAACACACACACACACACACACACACACACACACACACACACACACACACACAAAGATATATGAGTTGCACAGAAGCATAGTTCAGTAGAAATTGCATTGACATTTGTTCATTTCTGAGGAAAAAACACAAACATTTTATTATGAAACTCGTTGAAATTTATGAACATTTGTGGAAGAAAAACGCATTTAAACGAACAATTTCAGCACAATTTTAAAAGCCCTGTTCATCCAAAAAACGCTTATATCTATGCTAGGTTGTTTATCTACCAGTGTTATTGTGGAGATTTTATTATGATTTTAAATGGGGGGTTTTTTTGCTTCCTAAATCTGGATTAATTTATTATTTTGTTCTGCATCATAGAGAGTTTTGAACCATGAAAATGTGCTAAAGAATTAAATATGAATATATTCCTTAATAAATATAATTATATTATGAATTATTTATTGGATTTGATTTGCTAAATTATAAATAATAAGTATAATATAGTGCTCTCCGTGCAGCGTGCAGTCTCACCTGTAAAAACAAACAGGACGTGCCGTCAGTGATACGCCTCTAGAGGTCGCTCTCGTGATGACCGCAGAACGGGAGCTGGAAAAACTATCGGTATGGATTTTTGCGGATAGACGAAAGTTCCAGCGATCAGCTCATTAAACTGTGCTTTCTTTCTAACAGGGACCTTCAAAGGACTGTGCAAGCAGATCGATCACTTCCCGGAAGACGCCGATTACAAAGCGGACGCCTCCGAGTACTTCTTACGTGAGTGACATTTCTGTTACTTTTTCAAAGCTTAGACGTGACCTGAAAAGCCAACAAACGTTAAAGCCCTGATTTAGTAGATTTGTTATCAAAACTTATTTGCATTACATTAATGGCATTCGCGGAAGTCGTTATCCAGCCCGACTTACAATTATCTTATTTATACAACAGTGCAGTCGAAGGCTAAGGGCCTTGCTCAAGGGCCCAGGAGCTGTGCTCTCAAAATTACGTTCAGAAATCCACTTTCTTACCTTCTGAGGTACCACTTCTCCAGATCTATAGTCCAATCTAACATAGGCCATTTTCTAATTAAATTAAACACTAGTAATCAAGTTTAACTGATTTTTGAGATACACGTGCACGTACCTTTTGTTTCTATGCAACAAACTCAGTCATGTGACTGTGTGACGATTTCCTTTGACCAAACAAATCTATAAATGTCCAGATGTTCCACTTTATGCTCATTGAAAAATCCTCAAATTGGGATGAAAACTTGCCAGAGATGTTCTTCACCTTTTTGACCTTGTGATCCAGTTCATCCCAGCGTGGTGACTGGGCAGGTCGTTTCATGATAGACGTCACTCCAGATGACCATTTAATTAACGCTTACAGAGTTTGGACGTATTTGTTGCTTCGGTAGAAGTATGGAATGTCAGCCATGTTGATTTACTTTCACATTCCCTGCTTTAAAACAACCCCAAACCATGAAGCTTTCACCTCAATGTGTGAGTGTGGGGGTGAGGGCAGTCTGATCACATCTTCTCTCATGTTCTTCATGTTACACAAGTTCTTCTATTAGAGACAAGATTGTCACATTTGGACTCTGCAGAACTTTCATCCACTTATTCATTGTCTAATTCTTGTGTGTATTTGACCTTTTACAGTGTTTTGCATAGAAACCAAAGGAACATTTGCATGTCTCATAAGACTCGGTGTTTCCAAACTTTCCACAGACTCCGTATCTAACAAGGTAACACGAGCAAACACGTGAAGGCGTCTGTGGTTTATAAAAAGCTACTATATGGAACGCAGCATTAAATATAATACAAGTGTCCACAAATCTATATATTAAGTCATAAACAGTATTTCATTTGGTAACTGAAAAGTAAGTTCCGCCCACTGTGTCACAAACTCCAGCGAATCAGACGCAAGAGTAGCACATGGTAATGGATAACAACTAATAAACAAACACAGACAGGAGAAGAAACCTGACTGAACAAAATCTTAGCACTTTTTAATTTTTTTTATTTTACTATTTACATACTACCGTATTTTTCGGACTATGAGCCGCTACTTTTTTCCCACGTTTTGAACACCGCGGCTTAAACAACGAAGCGGCTAATTTATGAATTTTTCCTGAATTTTATGAACTTCAAGCCGAAAAACTGAACCCCATAACATTAGACCAATGAAATTACCGAACGGAAACGTAAAAACGCACCTCACCTGTGTTCTGAGCTGCACGGCTTCGGGAGAAAAAACTTCCACCGGTGGTGATTTTTAAATGCACGACGATGCCAAAAGATAAACTCTCGAGAGAAATAGTTGTGAAAGCAGGGAGGAAGACAGTGAACAATGACTTTCTTGGTCGGCTACTGTTTAGATACAAGCCGTTGTAACGCGTTGAGTCTGGGTGAAGGGAGAGCTCGCTAACTCCAGTTGCAACAGAAATTATATAAGCACAGACAGGTTTCCAAAACTCGTGCTTTTTTATTTTTCTTGGCAACAGCGTTACGGGTTAGTCAAAGAAATTTAGAAATGAGCATCAGAAAATAATAAGGACATATTCCTCGGTCTTGCACACATGCAGTAATACCGGAAAATTTAGTGCTAGGCTATTCCCAAAATACCGCCATGCTCCTAAAGGAGTCACAACATATTTCACCTGTTGCACCGTGTGTAATCTGTCTTTCGTTAAAACCTGTGTAAAGTACATTAGTGTAGACACCTGCGGCTTATAGACAGGTGCGGCTTATTTATGTTAAAAATAAAAATATTTGTAAAATTTAGTGGGTGCGGCTTATATATGGGTGTGCTTTATAGTCTGGAAATTACGGTAGATCAAAAGTTTGTGGAAAAATGTCTATACGGTTCTTTTTAAACATCATTTCGTTTCCATTCGCTGTGATAATAAGCGGCACACTTCTGGGGAGATGTTCCACTCAATTTTGTGGAGATTTCTGGACAGGTGTTTAATAGGGTGGCAGCTTTACAGCAGAAGATCTTCCACAACCTCCAATCAATGTAAAGCAGATCTTCTTGGTCATTCTGGAACAGATTTGGGTCTCCTAGCTCAAGTGAAGTTAAAATTTCACGCTGACACGCCCAAAGACTCATATACAATTGTGTGCCTCTGAAGATTAGTAGCTAACAGTTTGAGGAAGAAGCAGATGCTGCTGGAAAAGGCAGGTGTCCCAATACTTTTGTCAGTACAGTGTGGTCTCTGACGTTGTGGCTTTAAAGAAGCCCTAAATATATTTGGGTCAGATCCTCTGATTCTGTCCCTGTTTACTTAATATGACATCTGTCCTGTTTTTATTCCTCGCTTGCCTTATATGGTCACCGTTTCCTGTTTCCGTTCGTCTCACATGTTGCTGTCGTTTGGTGTCCACACTCAGTGTGCAGAAACACGGCGGCTTAACGAAGCACTGAAACTGTTTAAAGCTAAAAAAAATAATTTGTGGACTATAATAAGAAACCGTTTAGATTTTTTTTTCCTTTTCTGACAATTCGGCTTTCAGTCTTTCCGCTCTGACTGCAATAATAACGCAATTATCGGGGAAAAACCTGCCGAGACGTGATTTTCTTTTACACGGGAGTAAAACCTGGGCTAATTAAAGCTTTCTAAAGCAAAACTCCCACTGAGCGTCTGATCCAAAACGTTCATTTAGAGGACGTGTGACTGAAGTCAGGTGCACACTGTGCCGTTTCAGCCACGATTCAGACGTCTGAGAACAATTTCAACAATTCAGAAAGATTTCTATAATCCTGAACTCAAATCTCTAGTGTCTGAGCACCGGTGTGACGTGTTCACCCACAGCCGATCACACGTTTCTTTCTTTCTTTCTTTCTTTCTTTCTTTCTTTCTTTCTTTCTTTCTTTCTTTCTTTCGTATTTTATTATTTTTCTTTCTTTCTTTCTTTCTTTCTTTCTTTCTTTCTTTCTTTCTTTCGTATTTTATTATTTTTCTTTCTTTCTTTCTTTCTTTCTTTCTTTCTTTCTTATTTTATTATTTTTCTTTCTTCTTTCTTTCTTTCTTTCTTTCTTTCTTTCTTTCTTTCTTTCTTTCTTTCTTTCTTTCTTTCTTTCGTATTTTATTATTTTTCTTCTTTCTTTCTTTCTTTCTTTCTTTCTTTCTTTCTTTCTTTCTTTCTTTCTTTCTTTCTTTCTTTCTTCCTTTCTTTCTTTCTTTCTTTCTTTCTTTCTTTCGTATTTTATTATTTTTCTTTCTTTCTTTCTTTCTTTCTTTCTTTCTTTCTTTCTTTCTTTCTTTCTTTCTTTCTTTTTTCTTTCTTTCATCTATCTATCTATCTATCTATCTATCTATCTATCTATCCATCCATCTATCTATCTATCTATCTATCTATCTATCTATCTATCTATCTATCTATCTATCTATCTATCTATCTATCTATCTATCTATCTATCTATCTATCTATCTATTTCTTTCATACTGTCTGTTTCTTTATCATTTTTTTCTTTCTTTTTTTGTTTCGTCATTTCTTTCTTTCTTTCTTTTTTCTTTCTTTCATCTATCTATCTATCTATCTATCTATCTATCTATCTATCTATCTATCTATCTATCTATCTATCTATCTATCTATCTATCTATTTCTTTCTTTCATACTGTCTGTTTCTTTGTAATTCTTTCTTTCTTTCTTTTATCTATCTATCTATCTATCTATCTATCTATCTATCTATCTATCTATCTATCTATCTATCTATCTATCTATCTATCTATCGATTTCTTTCTTTCATACTGTCTGTTTCTTTGTAATTTCTTTCTTTCTTTCTTTCTTTCTTTCTTTCTTTCTTTCTTTCTTTCTTTCTTTCATATTTAACTCTCTTTCTTTCTTTCTTTCTTTCTTTCTTTCTTTCTTTCTTTCTTTCATCTATCTATCTATCTATCTATCTATCTATCTATCTATCTATCTATCTATCTATCTATCTATCTATCTATCTATCTATCTATCTATCTATCTATCTATTTCTTTCTTTTATACTGTCTGTTTCTTTGTAATTTCTTTCTTTCTTTCTTTCTTTCTTTCTTTCTTTCTTTCTTTCTTTCTTTCTTTCATCTATCTATCTATCTATCTATCTATCTATCTATCTATCTATCTATCTATCTATCTATCTATCTATCTATCTATCTATCTATCTCTTTCATACTGTCTGTTCCTTTTGTATTTATTTATTTATTTGTTTGTTTGTTTCTTTTCTTTCTTTCATAATTCTTTCTTTTGTTCTTTTTCTATCTGTATGCTAGATGTCATGGAGGTAGGGGAAGCCCAGTGGTTAAGATGTTGTACTTCTGATCAGCAGGTCATGAGTTGAAATCCCACCACCCCTAACCATAGTAACCTACAGTTTCAGCTCCATCCAGAGTGAGACGTCTACAGTGGTCTCCTAACGCCTTCACTGAGCTCCATGGAGGATTTCTGTGTGTGCTGGACTTCTATGGTGAACACACCAATTTTGATCATTGTTTTGAGGCACAAGATGAATTTGATGAACTAAAGAAGGAAACATTGAAATGAGAAATATTACTCCATATTGTATCTCCAACAGCTTCATTATTAATACATGCAACACAGACGCAACAGTTCAATTTTAATTTCACATTCAATTTCTCTTTCTCATGAAAATAAGTTTAATCTTCAGGCTCTACCTACATTTATATTTATATTTACATTTATATTTACATTTACATTTATTTTTATATTTACATTTGTGGCATTGAGCAGACGTTCGTGTCCAAAGCGACGTAAAAAAAAAGTGCTTTGAATCTCCATCACTGAATAAATCTACACTGATACACCAGATTACAACTTTATATAAATGTGCACTTTATTTTTGTGTGTGATGAGGAGCAGCAGGATTCCTTTCTTTTTTCCTTTTGTAATTCTTTCTATTAATTTAATTAAATTTTTTCTTTCTTTCTCTATCTATCTATCTATCTATCTATCTATCTATCTATCTATCTATCTATCTATCTATCTATCTATCTATCTATCTATCTATCTGTCTGTCTGTCTGTCTGTCTGTCTGTCTGTCTGTCTTTGTCTTCATTACTTCCTTCCCTTTTTATCCACCTATTTTTCTTCTTTTTCATTCTGTCTTTTTTCTTCCTTACTTTCTTTTCTCTTTTTCTTCGTTTTCATTAATAATTTTACATTTTTAATTATTTATTTCCTACATTCTTTTGTTTAAATTTTTATTATTATTATTTATATATATATATATGTTTTTTTTACAAAATTGCAACTTCTATTTCTTCAACTTCTAAAAAGAAAAGAAATGAATTATGCCAGTGGAATGTCCTCACAAGGACAGTAAGACACTGTGTGTGTGTGTGTGTGTGTGTGTGTGTGTGTGTGTGTGTGTGTGTGTGTGTGTGTGTGTGTGTGTGTGTGTGTGTGTGTGTGTGTGTGTGTGTGTTGTACCTCTTCCTTACGTGGAATTGGACGAAAAGCCTGTGATGCCCCAATGGCACATGAATTAGGACACTTACATCCATAAATATTTTAGCCTCCTTCCTATATAGGTCAGGTCTCTCTTTCTCTTCCTCTCTCTCTCTCTCTCTCTCTCTCTCTCTCTCTCTCTCTCTCTCTCTCTCTCTCTCTCTTTGCTGTCTTGTCCTCTTTTGCACCCTATGCAGTTCACTATTTGTTTAATCTGGAGGGGTTCGGCTCCCTGCAGCCTTTATAAAGGGGTTTATATGACACAGTGAATCGTTTTACTCTAAAAGACGTCTGTGTTTATACATTTCAAGCAACAGCTCCTACTGCAGTGTTTTATTCTTCTTACACCAAACACCACACACACCTTTTTATTTTCTTGAGAAATGGGGATAGAGCCAGACAGAGAGACAGACTGATTGATTGATTGATTGATTGATTGATTGATTGATTGATGTCCACATCCACCGAATCACTACCTAGTATCATGGTGTTGGTGATACAGGGATGTTGTGGAAGAGCAATGTTAATAAAGTTGACGTAAAAAAAATGTTGGTGATAACAGGGATGTAGAACAGCAGGTGGTCAGAAGAGCAGCAAATGCACAGCTCTCGATTTGCGCAGGATGATGTCTTTTAGCATAACTGACTTATGAAGATCGGTGCTCCCTGTGACTGTGCATGCAGCCTTGTGCTGCCATCTGGTGGTGTGCTACAAAACTAGGTTTTTTTTCCCCAAGTGTTAATGCAGTGAAGAGTTTTACAGATATAACGTGATTCCTGAATAGTTTTTTCATTAAACGAGGATGAGGACGAGACATGGATGGGAACAAGGATTAAGACATGGACAGGGATGAAAGAGCAGACAGATGAAAGTACAGTGACGAGAATGGGGACGTCAATGAGGACAAGAAAGGAGACAAGATGAAG